>NC_135857.1:21359331-21424331 GCF_031162955.1 Sander vitreus
ATTAGTTCTTCCACCCTTCAAAGATCTCAGATGTTCAGATAATCTGAATACTTTTTTTTTTACTTTGAAAATGCAGACAAAACAAGTACAAAAACACTTAACTCTTTAAATGATCCCTTCACATCACCTTTGGACAATAAATACATCAAATTACAGTAACGGGTTTATGAAAAAGGACTGTGAATGTTTTGTGTCAAAAATTAATATACATAACCAAAAGGTCAATGAAGAAAAGAGCTGAAACTGCAAGACTGCATGAAGACAAACAGACCACTAAATTGAGGCTGGGTGCTCTTTTATATCCTGGTTTGTTGTCAGTTAACCACTAACCCTGTCTCTCCCGATCTGCTCCTGTCCAGTAAACACATGATGGATAAATACAGTCAAATAAATAAAGTCCACTCAGAGACATATTTAAGGCTTAGTTTAATTATACTGTAATGTTGAAACACACCAGAACAGCCCCATCAGTATTCGTGACATGAAAACCAGCTAATCAAAACCTCAAATGTGTAGTGTCAAATATATGTACCAGCCTGAAGCTACTCCAGTGCCAATGAATGGGAGGACTGACTTTGAGAACTCCAGTCAAAAATGCCAACTTTTACTGACTTTTATATATCAGCAGCATAATCACTTTTAAACCATAAGGCACACTCCCCCAAAAAATAATATTGAATGTGATCCTTTCTATTCTCAAAGCATGAGAGTAAAAATCATAGAATTGGGAACATCATAAATGCTATTTCTTTCTTTGTGGTTGTGAAAGGCCGCCATGACTATTCACTGTTACACACCATACTGTCCTGAGGCATAGCAATACAATGGGGGAAAAAAATTGCAATTTAGTGGTGTTTTTCTGACTCAAGGTTTTTTGACTGCAAGATAGACAATAGCTTAGTTCTTTTAGTACTTTTTTTTTTTTTATAGAATTTAGAGTAAATGATATCAACTTAAAATTGCCAAATACTTTTTTACCTAAATATAAGATAACATGTTTCCCATTAAAGAAAACACTGTGCAGCTTTACCAGACAGTGAAACGGAGCAGTGAAAATGAAGTGGAACACTGGCACAATGCACTTTAGACAGACTCAACTCTTCACCTGGATACATTTTTTCTTCTCGTCCACTCCTGTGTCCATCCCACAGTGCTCTTCCTGGTCTTTTATCCCCACCTCTCCACCCGCTGCAGAGGTGTCGGGTCCTGGGTCTGGAAGTGTCTCCCTGGGAGCTGTAGGTGACATCCTCCCTCCCTGCCCTCCCTGGTCTTTCTGGTTCCGCTCTGGTTCCTGCTGTTGCTGCAGAGGTCCAGGTCTCTCCAAGCACCACTGCTCCTCCTACAGATGACAGACAGCAGTGAAGACAAAACAGCAAGAACATTTGGGATTTGCTACTTTTAATACGCAGATTAGCTGGGGTCTTGTGCATTTAGGGAAGTTAACATGCAGCCCAGTTTCTGTGAGGAACTCTCATCAAACTGGAGTGGGAAGCTCTTTATGCGAGTCACTGTCTCTGCTGTATAGTCCTAGCTCAAAAACATATTCATATTTAACAGTGTATCCTTTCATAACCTGATATGCTGAAAATGGATGTCATCTTTAATTTTCAGAATTCTCCTCCAATAAATACACAGACAATGTATGATCCAACAGTATGTAATGAAATAGAAACTGGATTTAAACAAAACGCTTTCTTTACCAAAGACCTCTGTTGTGTGAATGTGTTGCTAAACTTGCATATCCCCTTGTATTGTACACAGTAAACATATAGAGGTGTACACACGTTATTTTTTTAAGTTGTGGTGTATTTGTATGTGGGCACATGTGTGTGTGAGCCTGAGGCAAACAGAAATGAAGCGACACTCAGCAGACATCGCCCGGGCTAACTTAATATGGACACACACACACACACACACACACACACACACACACACACACACACACACACACACACACACACACACACACACACACACACACACACACACACACACACACACACATGCGCCTAACTGTGGCTTGATGCTGGGTTTCACATCCATTTCGTCAACTGGATGCTACCACCCACCAGCACGCTGCAGAGTGGGAGGTAAAGTCTTTATCAGAGCCAGCCTGCACCGCTGTAAGTTTAAACCGCAAGGATCTGAGGCTGTTACCTTGACAGTGTGATGCTATACAATATCTCTGCCATCCAAAACAATTTATTTCACACATGCAGGTTATGTTATGTAATTCAAGCTGCTGCAGTGTGTGTGTGTGTGTGTGTGTGTGTGTGTGTGTGTGTGTGTGTGTGTGTGTGTGTGTGTGTGTGTGTGTGTGTGTGTGTGTGTGTGTGTGTGTGTGTGTGTTCTTGTTTAACTATATTTGTGGGGTCAAAAACCGGGAATACAGTATACTTGTGGGGTCCGGACAGCTTTGTGGGCCAAAATGCTGGACCCCACAACTTTAAAGGGCTGTTTGAGGGTTAAAACTTGGTTTTAGGATTAGGGTTAGAATTAGGTTATGGTTAGGGTAAGGGTAAGGGTTAAGGTTAGGCATTCAGTTGTGGTGGTTAATGTTAGGGTAAGGGGCTAGAGAATGCATTATGTCAATGACGGGTCCCCACAAAGATAGTGAAGCGCACTGTGTGTGTGTGTGTGTGTGTGTGTGTGTGTGTGTGTGTGTGTGTGTGTGTGTGTGTGCGCGTGCGTACGTGCGTGCGTGCGTGCGTGCGTGCGTGTGTGTGTACCTGTCCGAAAAGACCGACGATATTTCCAGGCAGGTAGCTAAGAGCCAAACTGCAGTCCAATGATGCAGAGAGAAGGAGGAGTCTGTCGCCATGGAGACACATCTCCAGGTAAGTCACACGATCAAGGTGTGGGCGAACACTACGCAGTAGTTTTGGAGGTTCTTTGGTTATTCCGTAATCTGGACCAAGACAATAGTGCTGAGGGAAAGAGGAGCGAAGCAGTTTGTTACTTAATCTGTGTTTTGGCTGAATGTACAAAAACATGCATTCAATTTATATAATTGTAAGACCGCTAAGCCCCCCTCAGTTACTGTTGATAAGCCGGTCAAGCTTTCCGTTCTGTCACAGCACATAGCAGTTTAAAATGGCAACGTTGGCAGATTACAAAATTCTATATGATTTGTGAAACGATGGGTCTCGATTTCAGATAGAAGTGGCCAAAAGCTGTAGTGTTTGGCTGGCTGAAATGACAACTGTCCCTAGCAGATTTTATTAGCTGTAACTAGCTAGCTAATTAACTTTAAACAGTCTTCAGTTTTCTAGTTATAGTTACTAAGCTGTGTTTGGACAATTGCCGTTCAGTGGAGGGGTTAAGTGAACGGTAAATAAATCTATATGAAAAATTGAAACAGGACTGTTGGCCATATCTGTTGTGCTGCAAGAAAAAAAAAAATTTTATTAACACAAATACTTTATTAGGCATGTTGTGTAATATGTAAAATAACTACCACAAACTCCTGCATCATGTTAGGACGAGACCTGCTGCTGAACTGCAAACACTAACGCAATCATGTTAGTCATCCAGATTCCAAAGCATGCTCCTAACTTGCCAAAGGACAGGATTTCTACCAGAGCACTGAGCTTGTCCAACTTTCTTCAACGCTGCTACATATATACATAAATCTCCATAAATTAAACTGGAAGCCAAATGAGACGCACACATCTGAATTCATCCCCTCTTATAAACTGTGACAGAGTTGAGCTCTGAATATTGTGGCAACAATACCCAAGAGGGTGTTCTTTTACTGTGATTATGAGCATGACAGTGATGCAGCTACGCTTTATACCGATTGCACTATTCCAAGTCTTCATAATCAAAATGAAATTCATTAAATCGAGTCAAAAAGTCAAAAGGCCTCTCCGAGGTATCAGAAACCCTTCAGCTACCAAGCATGTGTTTTGTATGTGAAGTGTTCATGTGCTGAAGGAGTCTCTAATTGGCTAACTTGGCTGAAATGCCTGATTTAAAGATGTAATCCTCTGCTAGTGGAGGTGAAATGCCAAAAAGTGTCAGAGTAAATCAGTCTTTTATACACCTTTCAGTGTCTGTTTAAGGGGGATGCTAATTGCAAACAATACTCCTCCCATTCATTCAAACTGCCTCTAAAATGTAAAATAAAGTACCAAAGAGGATGGGGACATTACCTCCTTCTGCTAATGTATCAGTGGAGATTTTCTAAATGATTGACTTGCTGCTTGTACTCTAGCAAGCTACTGAGGCTTCAAAATGACAGACAGGGCTGTCATTTCCAGAGTGAACAACGTGCCTGATCTAATGGAAATATGGAGGTTCACTCTTTCTTCACTGTCGACTACAGTACAGTCTGTCTCTTGATCTCTGTCTCTCCCTCTGGCTCTGTGTTCACCAGTCTCCATCACTCTCTCTCTTGTTCTTCTTAGAGTATACACAAACGTCATGGTGGCATGTACTTTCAGTGTGTTCCACTTCAGCTGATATACAATATATAATACACGTCTGTGTGACAAACACCTACCTGTATGTCCCAAGTCTTGAGTGTTCCCTCCCTATCAGCCGTGACTAAATATTTTCCACAGGGGCTGACAGTCGTGACAATAGACCCAAGGTCCCTATTGTGAGCTGTGAACTGTCCCACCAGGCGGCTGTGGAAGGTGTTCCAGAGTCTGACTACACCTGAACCTCCACAGGACACCAAGTCTGCACCACCTGCTGGAAATGTGGGAATATACAGTAGGTTTTGCCTGGAAAGTAAGTTGGATCTGGGGCATTAGAAGCTCATATATTAGCTGCTCTATTGACAACAGCTCTGTACTGCATCGTTGCCTCTGTCAGTGTGAGCAGCAGGCATGAAGTCCAGGGTGCAGAGGCTGATCATGCGTTTTTTTTACCCAGCAGATAAGCGGGAATAACACTGAGAATAAATCAAACTGGAATAAAAAGCAAAGCAACCCTGAGTATAGTTAAAATAGCAACAGAAAGAAAAGTTCAGAGCTTGAGTTACTGCATATGAAAAGTAGTTAAAAATGGGAAAACTTGAAGCAAACTCACCACATCAGACAACCATTGATGTGGAGCTACTGTACAGTAACTTAGCACAAGATACCCGCCTTACTGTCTTTGTAATGTGCAAACACAAGCATGCATCTGTGTATTGCAACTGTGTATTTCAACAACAAAACAAGGCTGTATATGCAGTGTATTTCGAATTTAAGAAAGGCTTTTGATTGTAGAACTCTTTCAACTCTCTGAAGTAACTTCACTGTGTTTTCATCAACTGTAACTCTTTAAAATCGCAGGCTCTCACATAACAAGTCAAACTACAAAGTATATACGGGCAGTTTAAATAGGCTTTGGCCTCAAAACAAAAAGGCAGAATCACCAACTGGTTTCAGAGGTTGTATGGCTACAATACAAACTGGCAAAAATAAATTGGTCAAGATGACATGGTAATTTGAGCAACAATGTGACTCAGGTCAAGATACAGAATGTATGGGGGTAAAAGGAATATGCTTTGTAATCGCTGCTTTTATTTTGGGATAGCTCCGGAGGTGATGCTGCCAAACGTTGTTACTAAAACATCATGCCGTGTCCCACAGCTTACATAACCTATTCTAAAAAATAACCCACACTCTAAGGTTGATAAGGATTGCACAGTTGCTGTTTAGTTTGCAATGCTTCACCTGTAGAAGCAGCTGCAGAAGTGCGTCCTGGTATGAAGAACAATCTAGTGATGGCGAAGGAGTTATCGGAGTCTTCTTTACCATTCACACCAAGATGAGAATCGGGTAAATGATTTAGGAAATCTGAGTTGAGCAAAGCATTGAAAGAAGGAAAGAGAGACAGATCACAATCAGAAGGGCAAGAAACTGTTGCTGTACAATTGCAAAATAAAAGTGTTGCATTTGTGTATGAAAGTGAGACTTCTTGCCTTCACTGTGTTCAGCATGTGGCCGCAGTTTCCTCAGTGCTTTTTCTGTGCTGTTGTTCCACACTATGATCTCTCCATCGTAGCTTCCTGCACACATCAGAAAGAGACGAAACAAAGTGCAAGAGCTTATGATGAACTCACACATTGCTTTTTTTTGTGACATTTCTGCATCGGTAAATACACTGCAAAAACTATAAAGGCTTTCATATTAACTAAGACCAAGTCCAAAATTACACTTTTTAAAATAAATATTAACACAAACTGTCTGTCAACGCACACCCTTTTACTTTCCTTGTGCTGCTGAATCATGCAAGACAACTTTAAAGAAGATAAAGCTTAACATCTGCCCCAGCTACCATCTGTTCCAACACTCAACATTCACTTCAAGAGAAACTTTTCAAATAATCTACATTATATATAAGAAAGTGTGTGTGTTTATTATATGAGGCAGGAATCTCATTAGGTTGTTTGACAGTTGAACAGCAGGAGTTAATAAGATATGTGAGGAGTGTGTTAGCTACAGTATGGGAGGTGTGTATGTGTATTTTAGGTGACTTTTATCATGCTGTGTGTGTGTGTGTGTGTGTGTGTGTGTGTGTGTGTGTGTGTGTGTGTGTGTGTGTGTGTGTGTGTGTGTGTGTGTGTGTGTGTGTGTGTGTGAGACAGAAAGAGATAAAGGGGTGAGAGGGTGTAGCTATCAGCATAATCTACACAATGTTAAGCTTCAAAATGGAGCTGGAAATAACATCACTTTGCTCATTTTTAAAAGTGCTCATATACACTAATACCTAGTATAAGCACAGGGATACATGTTCATTCATAGAAGATAAATAAATTGTCAAAGGCACACTAACAAAGTATCATACCTCCTTTTCATTAAAAGAGAACAATAGCATTGCACTCTTAACATCTTCGTCAAAAACGGAACAAAATTGACGCAGCAGAACCAGAGAAATCATCTTTTTACCTACAAAGGTCTAGTAAGCTCACAACTACACACACCCAGATTTTCGATTTTATTTTCAAACTTCAGACCGAACCGACGCTGACTCAAGAGACATCACTTAAGGACATTTATCAGACTTCACGCAGCTCCCTCTGGAGCCTCAAAAGGCTTTATACAACTTTCCTTTTAACTCATCAACTTGTCAAGAAAGACATTTGAATTATACCATACATATAAATCAGAGCATCCTCTGCATGAAATGAAAATTTCATCACTGCATTTAGTGTTCTAATTTCTACGCTAGCTTTTCCATTTCTAAAACATTTTTGGCTGTCCATCAAAGTTCAGACGAGTTGGTCTTTGGTCGCTTGGAAGGTGTTCAGCCATGGAGGATTAAGGGATCCCAGGAAAGAAGGAAAGGTGAAAGGGGGAGAGGGGGGTTGTGACTGAAGGAGGTACACAGGACCCTTGTGTACATGTACCCTGCTGTGTGTGTGTGTGTGTGTGTGTGTGTGTGTGTGTGTGTGTGTGTGTGTGTGTGTGTGTGTGTGTGTGTGTGTGAATCCAAGCGGAACCTAGTAAAGACTGAATATGGATGAGGAGGCTTCAGTCCCACATCAGCCAAATGCTCCTGCTGCAACTTGATTCAACCTGAGACACAAACAAACCCATGTACACGTACAAACACACACACACACACACACTGAGCATGTGTGTGTCCAACAGAACTTTAAATTGACTTTTTGTCACTGGTGGCTTTCACTTGGCACATACCTAACACATAATTTGGCAGCGCGCATGCTTTGATGTGAAAACAGCATTACTCACTGCAACCCTGAAGAAATATGCTGGCAACTGAAACTAATGCGTCATCGCTTTTAGAAGCGTCTTTGTGCTCGACGGATTTAGGGAAGAAAGAATTAGCGAAAAGAGTTTATGTGGAAAGTTACACAGCGATAGTTCACATCCACCTTTTGTTTAGCGCGCGAGTCGATAAGTGTGGAAATGGAGGAAATCGAGACGTGAATGTGATTCATCTTTTGCCCAAAGGCCAGAGAAAGAGAGAGAGAGCAATGCACAGCATATTTAAGCGTAGGAGGAATTTATGAATGAATTACATCAGTTTATGATTTTTCTTTTTTTTGGACAAGGGATAAGTTAATCTGGATAAATCAGTACCCCCCAATACAAAAACTGCAAGATCATAGGGTTGACACTCACAGAGTCTTCATGAAGGAGATACTGGTTTCATTTTGTGTCTCTCTTTAGGAAACCATCAACTCTATGTCAAAGATCAGGCAGAGTGCTGCTTATAATAAAATCCAGAAAATACGAACCCCAACCCCTGCAGCCTTAAAATGCACACACACACACACACACACACACACACACACACACACACACACACACACACACACACACATACGTACACACGCTTGTGGCACTATCTTTGTGGGGACCCGTCATTGACATAATGCATTCCCTAGCCCTTCACCCTAACCTTAACCATCACAACTAAATGCCTAACCCTAACCTTAACCCTTACCCTAACCCTAACCCTAACCTAATTCTAACCCTAATCCTAAAACCAAGTCTTAACCCTCCAACAGCCCTTTAAACTTGTGGGGTCCAGCATTTTGGCCCAACAAAGCTGTCGGGACCCCACAAGTATACTGGACTCCCGGTTTTTGGACCCCACGAATATAGTTAAACAAGACCCCCCCCCCACACACACACACACACACACACACACACACACACACACTTCAAAGTACTACGTCTCATTTTCTCTCACTCCCACTGAGAAAGCTCTAATAAACAATTTAAATTGGGCTTTTGGATTAAATTGGAGGTGGAGGGTGCAGCGCGGGGCTGTGTGTGTTTGTGGGTAGAAATGCAGCAGGCTAACTAAGGAGATGAGATAAAAAATAAACAAAAGTGAACGTCAGGTAGAGACTGGGAAAAAGAGAGGAAGAAGGCAGAGAGAGGAGCTGACCACACTAACAGAAATTGGGGAGTCAACTTTGAAGAAGATTCCAAGTGCACAACGTAGCGCCTGAATTGTGCTTTTGTTCCAGCTCCAGCTATTCATTTTCTTCCAAACCATTTCTCCCTCCAGCTTCGAGAACACACACTCTTATCTACCTTTTCACCTCCATCCCTCACTTTATCGCTCTCTATACTTATCTCTGGGGTTGATGCGTCCCAGAAGGCCAGAAAAGTGTCTGCAGTTTATGTCTGCACTCTGCTCGCACAGACTGGTAAACTGAAACTCAACTTTCAGTGTGTGAGCCAAAGTGATACAACTTCACAAACTGAAGAGCATACTGGGACAAATTGGTTGCAGAGTGTTTGTTGTTTGATGGTTATAGAAGTAGACCAGTGACTGGAGGATTGCCAGTTTAATCCCTCAGGCAGAAACATCTAAGAATGTGATGAGCGATGAGGTGCCTTGCTGGTAGTATCCTATCTTTGCATACTAAAGACCTTCACAGACCTGGTCATTAATGTGCTTATCTTTTGTTAGGATGTTGACTTTATTTAATGTAACTTGCAAGCGTTTTGTTTCTTTGGTTAATGGAGGTTGTCAGTCTTGGCACAGGGATAAAGTGCCTAAGGGTTGAATTCCATGATCCACAAAATCATTAAATAAAAAAGAAAACTGTAAGAATCTTGCGCACAAACTTCAGGGACGAGTTCCAAAGTTCAGGGACGAGTTCCAAAGTTTGTATGTACTCACAGAAGTGGAGTAAAAAATAAGAGTAATTGAAAGAAGAGATAAAATTCCTTGTCTTTCATTAGCCAGAGGCACCAAGTGTTTCAGCATTTTAATAAGCGCTGGTGTGATTTTAGCACTACTACTGATTTCACGTGTGAGTAATTTGCATTTCATACCACTGAATCCATGCACTGAGTAGTCGCATGATCATTTTGATGGTAATTCTGGATAATTTTCTGAAATGTATGATTTCTTCTTCTTTTTTTTCAATTACACAAGGAATACCATCGGTGAGGTAATAAATACAGACACAAAAACACCCACCCCTGCTGCCTGCTGGTCCTACCTAATACTTGTGCAGACAAAAACAACAGCCAAAAAACAATGGCAAGACGAAAACAGGTGTGGGTAGTGCTTAGTTCAGGTTATATTTCCTCTCTCAAACAGAGGGGCAGAGAGAGACAGATTAGAAACAAAAGTGAGAAAATACAAGTAAAGTATACTAGTAAAGACTAGGAATAAGTGAAATGAGTGTGTTTGTAACTTTTTATTGGAAATATATCTCTCTCTTATCAGATGAGTGTTAGCGCTGAGCAGAGTACTGCATGTGTGTTTTTCTTTTTAATTATATATACTGCTTGACCTTTCCATTTCACCTGCCTTTAATACATTAAGAATTTAATTAGACCGGAACTTGCCAATTAATGGGCTCTGACATGTAAAGGTTTTAGCCTGTGGTGGAGCCAAATGTCAGCTCAGAATAGAGAAAAAGGAAGCTGTTGCTCCTCTGAGAAATAAAATACTGATGTATGAAATAAACTGCCAAAAAAGCATGTTAAATACTGTATCTTTCAGGCAGTGTGGCTAACAAAGGACAACAGGAAAGAACTCTGACTTAAACGGTTCTGGCAGAGTTTCTAATTTTCTAATTAACCTTTTGAGTTGTAGTATGCATTCCTCGTTATGCAAGGCTGTTCAGGCACACATACTGTACAAGCACAGTTGTACTTCTGATTGTGAATTCTGAAATAGATTTAGTCTCTTTCTTTTCTACACATTTGCACAGACACACATATAACCACATAACTATTTCAAGCAGAGAGTGGCATGTGGAGCACATGTCCTTTGATAACAACACCACTTACTGTAATCTGCAGATAAATGCTCCCCGTTATTTTTCATTTTACTGAATTTCTTTCTTTTTTTCAAAGATGCATTTTCATTCCAGAGTCTTTGTTTTCTTTCTCCTGTCTTTCCATCGCTCTCTTTTCTCTGCATGAGCCCTCGCTCCTAATTTAAGTCATGAAACTGTAATTTATTTTTTTAGGTAAGAGAACACACAGAAATACAGTAGCACAAATGCACATGCACCCTAATGACACTGGGTACAGTTCTGTTAAATCAACACTTAATGCAAATTAAATGAATGTAAATGAAAGCTGACTACAACAAGTCAATTATTTAATAAAGTGTGTTGGTGAACAGTGTGTCATATTTATACATTACATTTACATTTATAGTGCCTCTTTTTAGTTTTCTTGTCAATACACAGACAACACACACGCAAACATACATACACAGAAACACACCTGTGACCAGAGTCTGTGGAGGCTGGAATGCGGCACAGAGCAGATCACTGCGATGCTGAACACCTCCCTTCCACTCTGACGGTTCAACAAAAGATTTTGAGAAGGAATGTAGACGGAAAACTGTTAACATCCTACAGAGACACAGAGAGAAGGTGGTGGTGAGAAGTGAGAAAGGTGTAAAGGTGTTACATACAGTATAATACAAACTACAAACCTTACATACTTTCTTTACAGTATATGTTGATGTTCAACCTGGTTCATCAACACACACACAAACAAACAAACAAACAAACAAACAAACACACACACACACACACTCTCACTCCACTCAGTTCACAGTGCAATTTTTAGTAATCAGGAATATGTGATCTGAGTTAATCTTATACATTATTATTATTATTATTATTATTATTATTATTATTATTATTATTATTATTATAATTATTATTATCCTTCTGTAATCAATAGTAATAGTAGTAGTAGAAGTAGTAACACCAGTATGAGTAGCAGTGGCAGTAGTAGCAGTATTACTGTAGTATATTAATATTAGTAGAAGATAATAATAGGAGTAATAGTAGTATTGGTGGCAGTAGCAGTAATAGTAATGGAAGATGTACCAGTTCTTTATTTTGTTATATGTCATGACAACACTTTTATTGCTGTGCAGGCAGTGTACATGAATTAAAAACATTGTGCACTATTGTTTCAAACTGAGGCATATGTTTATCAGTGGGATGTGGATATTTCAACCTGCATGAGATTGCATGAGCAGCAGAAGGCAATCAGACTTTGATGCCATGCGACGCAGCACTATATGGATTAAACTGTGGTGTAGGTGGATGTGAAGAAACAGAAAATGATATGAGTGATGGAAGTCATAACGGCAGTATTTTCTTTTGCTGCTGCTGATCAGTCGTCTATGTTCTCTTTACCGCTGTGACACCCCAGAGAGCAAGGCATTGTGTGTGTGTGTGTGTGTGTGTGTGTGTGTGTGTGTGTGTGGAGAAGAGAAGAAGAGAGAGAGAGAAAGAGGGAGTCGTATAACTTGATAGCATACTGCTGAGTACAGTTCACTGGGTGTGAAATGATGATGATGAAGATGAAGAGCAGATGTGATGTGGGTATAAAACTCACTCTTTCACACACACACACACACACACACACACACACACACACACAAATTTGAGGTAGCGATAATCGTTAGAGTCCAGATGTCTGGTTGGCTCTGAGTCGTTGGCAGGCAGAGGTAGCAGGAGAGGACAGAAACACACACATATACACTGTGTTTTTCACATACACACACTCCCTTTCATAATGTACAATCACACACAGTCTATGAGGGTGTTACTACATCAAAACCCATGATGCTCACTTCCTAGGTCTTAACTTTTTTTTTTCGTAATGCATTCAATATTTCAATGAGAGAAACAGAAGATGCATAATGTAAGTAAGCAAAAAATAATAATCACACTTAGACACACACATCTATAGTACCTTTCCCATCCCATCACCAGTATACTCCTCCTCAGCAGCAGGACCTGTGAGATCTCCACAGCCCGACCCAGGCCGGCGTTCATTCTGTGGAGGCAGCGACCATTGAAGTCCCACACCTGCAGCACAAATAACACTATCACAACACTAAATATGCTTAATTTCCAAGCAAACCCAAAAGCCAACAGAGTACACCAGTTAAAGGGTAACTAGCGTTTTCTTCAACCTGGACCCTATTTTCCTGTGTGGATCCTTTCCATAATGTTGTCAGACACTTAGAATATGAATCTGAGTCTGTCAGTGGCAAAACGAGCACTTTTGTGAAGGTAAATACACCTGGACAATTGCACACGTTAACTTACATTGTAGGTTGAAAAAAACGCTAGTTACCCTTTAACATGTCACCTTCATGTTTCTTTAACGTTATGTTGCTACACACGGTGCACATGCCACATAACATTCCCAATATGTTCTTCTCTGGAAAAGAAAGAGGTAACAGAATTAGTATCAGTTGTATTCACTTTTTGAAATAAGTCCAACTGCTTATTTTATCAAGAAGTAAAGTCAAGATGTTTTGAAATGAGAATGTTGTTTTGGTCGCTCACATTAGGACACAAACTATCAAGCCACTATGCTACTGTACATCCATAAAACATGACAGCTCAGGTAATATCAGGTCTGTCCAATTTTGCATGATGACACAGTTTGGATCTGTGTTGCTGTGGCATTTAAAAAAGAAACACTGATTGGCCCAATGGGAACAGTTTAATTAAAAGGTCAAATTGCAAATTCTGAATGGCCCTAACTGCTACACAACAGGTTCAGTGTTGATGAAAATTGGAGAGATGATGCATATTGTTGCTAATTGGCCCAAGGGGTGCCTGCTTATTCTACTGAAGATGACTTGTGTAGTTGTTTCAAATGGCACTGTGAGTGTATACCTGACACTGCTTGCTTACACAGGATGCACATGGCTTCATCCTCACAAGGGCTCATGGGGTCAGAGAGCTGATGTGGTTGATTATATTGATTATAATATGCATAATTATTTTACTCATCTGTTGAGAACAATTGTACTGAGCTTGAAGTCATTATGCAGTGCTTGAATGTGGAGTGCATATACAGTCACAGAGCACCGCTTGTTTGAAATCCATCCATCTTCATCCGCTTATCCGGGGTCGGGTCGCGGGGGTAGCAGCTCCAGCAGGGGACCCCAAACTTCCCTTTCTCGGGCCACATTAACCAGCTCCGACTGGGGGATCCCGAGGCGTTCCCAGGCCAGGTTGGAGATATAATCCCTCCACCTAGTCCTGGGTCTCCCCCGAGGCCTCCTCCCAGCTGGACGTGCCTGGAACACCTCCCTAGGGAGGCGCCCAGGGGGCATCCTTACCGGATGCCCGAACCACCTCAACTGGCTCCTTTCGACGCAAAAGAGTAACGGCTCTACTCCGAGCTCCTCACGGATAACTGAGCTTCTCGTTGCTTGTTTGAAATACCAACCAAATTTGAATCAATATCAGACAGAGAAGGCTATAACTTTTTTGTTGCAATGCAAAAACACTTATTATGCATGGTGTCAACATGCATAGCCTAACACACACTATCTCACTTCTGCTTGAGAGGCATATGCCAATACCTTAGTGGCATGCATCTGTTGATTATACATAAGACTCTCCTCACAAACAGTACATCACACATTTTCCACTGACTCATACTGCTTCCTAATAGTAGGTGCCACTTGAAACTGGCATGCACTCTTGTGGCTTTACAGTTACCGACATAAGACTGTCACACCAGTACAGCTCCATGATACATGTGCAAATGTGATGCAAATATTACGATTTTACAACACGTACTGCCATTAATGTTGCGTTTGTTTTTTCTTATCTATAAAAAAATAAATAAAAAAGATTAGTGGCTAGTAAGTGCTGTGAATGGGTTACCAGTTACCACAGGTCTACAGTGCCCCCTCCTGACAGATGTAGGAGCTTGCCCTTACTGCAGAGTCATGCCAAGTTGGAATTTATTATAAAACTATATCTGGTGTAATCGATACAAACATTTATTGTCATTACATGACAATCTGAAGGTAAACAACAGTAAAAAAAAAAAAAAAATGGCATATGGCAATATGCCAATCAACGGCAGCGTCATCTCAGTGGATCTCAGTGGAAAAAGGCATATACCACTGGATTAGGATTGGTATGTCAGAATGGCACAAATGCTGCATGACTGATGATGATCGGGTTACTCTTTATAAGCATTTATGGTAAATAATAAACAATTGGGGTGTCCAAAAAAATCGATTTGAATTCGAATCGAGATTCAAGCTCTACAGATTCAAAATCGATTCATATTTTTTTTGTTTTGACACTATTGTTCTGAAATGACATTACCTCACCATTCCCATAGATGGCTCTGCATCAAATTCACACCTGGACACTCACTCACACAGTGGTAAATTACAACAAGTCATTGAATCGTTACATTTTTAGGGGTGATTATGAATTTCAAAATCTTATGTTATTTAACAGTCTAACTTCACCTTCCTCTTCACATCTTGTCATCAAACTCTATTCCCTGCCGTTTTTACATTTCAGAGTTTGCATCTCTATGACGATTGACCTGCAGTTATATGCTTCACAGCTGGACGAGTGTGTATGTGTGTGTCCACCTACTTTGACCTCTCCATCAGTGCCTGCAGTAAACAGCCGGGTCTGCGTACCATCCAGGGCCATGGTGGAGATCTCAGCGTTGCCATGGCAGTGGTGGAACTGCTTGACCTTTTGGCCTGTGTCAGCCAGCCAGCAGATCACAGAGGAGGCAGAGTCACTGCTGATTACCTGCAGAGAGAAAGAGACGGAGAGGATATCAATCATCAAAGAGTTTGATCCTCTCTATGCTGCGACACAGGCAGGTTCCACTCATGTATTCTGTAAAGCCAAACAATTCTCCATGCATCGTTACACTTTATTTTAGTGCTAAGCCACCACTGAAGAAAAAATATGAGACTAATGTGGATGTAAAGTGGGAACAAAAGCAGGAAAAAACATCAAGAGTGAATGCACTTTTTGAAATGAGAAATCTTCATATTGGATGCACTATTTTGTTGTTTGTGTGGTGTTCCTACACTGTGTGGGGAACTAATGTCAGCTGTGTAAGTCAGATAATCAGGCAGTGGGCAAGGGGAACAAAACATGCAATAATTATTTACTATCTACTGACTGATATCTACTGACGAAGAGCATATGATCGAAAGTTCCGGAACAGCAAGTAAATGGACTTTGAGATTGTATTGACAACTGCTGTTTCCAAGGTTAAGAATGAACATTCAAACATCCAGTTTATAACATCTATACTCCCTGCCTACTGCTTGCCATATGTCTCTGAATAAAAACCAACAGAAACAGTGATGAGATGAAAATCAAAGGGATTAAGTCTGGGAGTCATTTCACCTGCATACCTGTCTGAACAGACTATTATACAGCACACAGGTAACAGGGTGCTCATGACTGCTGGTCCTCCTCTCCTCCTTCGTGGTCTCCAGCAGGAGAAGCAGGCTATTGAAGGAAAGTAAGAGGAGTTGACGCTCCTCGTGGAGAAACAGGAGGGTGTGCGTTTCCTCCTGCGTCTTTGGGAAGACATCGGCCAGACGGTGAACACACAGCTGACGAGACACATCCCATAGACACAGGACCTGGAAAGTATATGAGTAGATGTACTGTAGTGGTCGAAACATGCACAACTATAAAAAATAAAAAAATAAAAACTATTATTATTAAGACATTATCATAATTACAGAAAAAATCTAAGCTTAATCTAGCAGCCTGTGCACAATGTGCCACTTAGTCAGATTTCACTCTACAATATTGCTTTTCGGCACAAAACAAGATGACGGTCGCTGTTCCAGGAGCTGTTCCAGAGGAATCTGAGGTAAAGCTTTCTTTCTTGAGTGTCTTGCAATGTCAGATGGTGTTTGAGTGAAAAGGCAGATGCAACATATATCACTTGTAAAATAATTATTATCTTTAGAAAAGCAAAAGGAAGGGGAGAGGAAAAGCACCACTAGCACCAACATGCTCTGCATCCGACAGAAGAAGGGTTTAAAGGAGACGCCAGCTCTTATAATGGCAAAACAGGGCAAAACAGGCTACCAATCATCTGCACCATGGCCTCCTTCCTTTGCAGTAATTAAAGCAAGGTATCACAATTAATATTACAATGATAGGGCACTTAATCATCACATTATCTTTTCTAGCAGAGTGCTGCACACAGGGACACACACTCCAGTCCTACCTTATCTTTGGAGTAGCTGAGCAATTGTTGCTTTGTCTGCATGAAGCGAACTGCGGTGACGGGGCTTGTGTGACCGCTGAGCGTACAAACTGGCTCTGAGGTCACATACGGGTTCCACAGCAATACCTGATGATCCACACCTGCTGTGGCTACAACCAATCAGAATGTCCCAAATTAGCAGAGGCACCAACTGAAAATAATTACAGTAAACCATACTGTTTTTAGTCCCTCACAAAAATGTGTTCAATGTTCAATGAGGCATTTGATGGTCTTTATGGCATTGTGTATGACAAATTTGTGATTTCAAGCTATATAAATGAAACTAACTTGAGCGGACAAACTGAGGATTCAACTCTTACTATTCACTCTCACATTTAAAACAGTTTATCGGTGTTTTAAGCCCCCAACGTCTCTTTCCAGGCAGCGCTGCCTGGAAGGCACTAGGATTAGGCATTAGGCAATGGTTAGGGTTATTAGGGTTATGTTTAGGGTTAAGGTCAGGGTTAGGTGCCTTGAAGTCAACGGTCGCAGCGCTGCCTGGAAGGAGACGTTGGGGGCTTTAAACATCATTGAGCTCATTAACAAGTCTGAATACACATTGGTCCCCACCTATCAGATTGAGTCCACGGTGGTGGTCCATGTCCCACACACCTCTCTTTGTAAAGAACGAAGTGACTCGTAGACTCCTGCTTTCCTTTTCCCTCCAGCCGATCACCATGCTGCTCTGCGGTTTGGTGCTACACGACACAAAGGCTTCCAGCGAGCCTAGGTAACGTACTGTCAGAAAGTCAACGTACATTTGGTGTGAAAGATACTTCAATTAGCTTTAGTACAACTACAAAAGAGTAAAAGAACAAGCCTGCTCATAAGTGAAAGTCAATTTGAAAGTGTACGTGAAGAATACAGCAAGCAAACAGACAACTGGGCAGTTAAGTTAACTTTTTGTAAATGTGTGTGGTTGCTGTTCACTCTAGTAGGTATGATAATTGCAAATATATTGTTTTAGCACTGCACCAGGCACTGCTGAGACAGCTAGTTTCAAATGTAGAACTGCAACTGATTTTACTTGTAACTTCTGAAAGTACAGATCACCTGGATAACTTGTACTCATGATGTGTCTTAGAGAAAGTCTCGATATGACAGAGAACAATAAGGCCGGCTACACACTGGATGCGTGGCTTGAGCGTGTCAGCTGCGTGGCGTGTCCGTTTTTATTTCGGCTCCCATGTTAACAGGTTAGAGCTTGCACACTGCCTGCGTGACACGCACGTCTCAGGCGCAGCTCGAGCCGCGCCGAAAACGCGTGAATGCTAGAAATAGGATGACGCCTATTTTTCACGCGACACACAAGCGTGTTGGAAGCGTTTCCAGGCAAAATAGAATAGGAAAAGATGTTTATATGTCATTTTGACACGAATACATTTAATAAATGACATGTTGATGTTTGAAAGTCTCTAGGTTTTGACATAAATGCATATATAAATGTAATTTAAAAAAAAAAAAAATAATTATCAATTTTCAAATATTGCACCTGTCAATACAGAACGAAATATTCTGTAGCCTATTTTGCTGTCACTACTGCCGATGTTGTCTTTGCTGTAATCAAATCAGTATATATTTATGTTTAACATGAAGTATACTACTGCTTGAGTGCAGTAAATCAATGGGAAACATACATGTGTACAGACAAGGCTAGCAGCAGCAGCGCCGCATCAGATACGTTTCTGGTGTGCAACGACATAGAAAACGCCACGCAGCTGCCATGCAACTGACACACAACAGAAACGCCACGCTCCAGTGTGTAGCCAGCCTAAGGCTAATTCATTAAAATGTTTGTGTGTGAAAATGTTAAAATCTGCACAGATTTAATCTTAACGTTCTCTTTACAAACTCATTTTAAGGAAAGAAATAAGGAAACAATTATAAAGTGAAGTCTTCCAAGCAGCCCTTCTGCGTGGAGCAATAATGCAGCAGAAGTTACTAACAGAGGGAATATATTAGTTTGAACTCCAACAAATTCAATGTAAAACAACATTGCAACATATTTTGATGATGACACACTGTTCATTAGTTACTTCATCCTTCTGATGCAAACTGCTTTCACTACCAGAACTCTGAAGGACATCTAATCTCTGAAATGGCTGTGCTAAATGTGCATTGACCGCAACCCTGCTGTATAGTAAACCAACCAATCCACAGGCACTCAGCACAGCATAGAATTAGGCCGGTTTGATTTGCTCACTGGTATTACAGAAAATGTAATGGATCTTGCATCACCATCTGTCTCAATTAACACTTTGATTGAGAATAGCTACATTGGATGCCACACATCTTCATTAGAAGCTGCTTAGCTTTCAAATATTGCACAAATAAGTGCCGGTTGTGAGATGGCATGTGACAGTCGCAGGTCAAAGATCGACGCTAAGGCAAATAATTACATCTGATTGCATTTCATACACTACGTCTTTTCCCCCGCCTGTGAATAAAAAGATCAGTGGATTTTCAGACAACATTGCATGACTCATCATTGATTAATAGGGCCTCTCTTTCACTGACACACACAGCTCATAAATCAAGCTATTTGTGATGCAGACACACACTTAGCCTACATAACATCTGCTTTAGGGCTGCGTTCAGCCAAAAGGCGATCCGGCGATTTCCTGCATGGTGGTGCAGTGGTGTGGGAGTGTCACGTATGGCCCATTTGTATGATGTCATGTGTTGTTCTTTAACCCACCAATGTAGCACAAGTAAACTTTATATTTAACAATTAGCCTAGGGTTTTCCGTCAGCTCGTTTATAGATCTCCATTTATATATATTTTTGATTTATTTAATTGTATCAAGACTGCCTTACACATGGAAAAAAAGACATTAAATACAATTAAGGATGAAAACACAATAAAGTCCAGGACTTATTTCCATTGTGGTCCTCAAAACATAACATCAGGACAAGACAAGAAATTGAGTGTATAATAATCAATGACATAACATGAAAACATTTTTCTTAACCCTCCTGTCGTCTTCCTGTCGTCTCCTGTTGTCTCCTGTCGTCTCCCGTTTTCAAAATTTGGGTTTCTTTAAACCAAATTGCCCCAAAAGTAACGTGGATGGTTCCATGAAATGATCATTGACTTTTGGGTGTTTTATTTAAGTTTATAGCATTATTCTGACAGTCTGTGATTATCCATAACATCCTCTGATCTTAATCTTAGTCAAAATAATTCATACTTTCTGCTTTAACTCAAACATTTGATATCATTTCATGAAGGCTAAATGAGGTTTATTGACTATAAATTAAAAAAATGAGTGAAAAAATAATGGTAATAAGTTGCTGTTAGTGTATACTGGTGGTAGTTGAACGTTGAAAAATGCTGCAAAAACATTGGCGAAAAAAAGACAAAAACGTTTTCAATTTTGACCCAGAAGGACAACACAAGAATAAAAATGGTAAATTGCCCTTTGATCTATTCTGCAACCCTCTCTAGTAACCAGACCTTGATACTCTTTTTAAAAGAGTTCAGGCTGGAAATGACTTTAATATAACAATCTAACTTGTTCCACTGAACTGCCCCTATATAGGTAAAGGTTCCTTTCCCTAACACTGTCTTAAATTTATAAGGACACAGGTCAGATATGCTGCCACGAGTATAAATATTGTGTGTGTCCTTTACCTTAGTTATAAGACACTACCAAACAATATTTTATGGATCATGGTCAGTCTTAACATAGTAACCTGAGACTCCACAGGGAGCCAGTTGAGCTCAACAAATTGTGACCTACCTATATGCGATCTATGGCAGAAAGTTCAGAATTACTCTTATTAATTTATTCTGTGCTGTTTGCAGCCTCCCTTTAAGTCAGTTTGTTAGGCCTTCAAACCAGGAGGTACATGCAAATTCAAAGTGGGTTAAAATTAAGACGTTTGCTAAGATGATCTTTGTTGACCTTTCTAAAAATTTAGAGTTTCTGGCTAAAAACTTGGTGAGCCCCGAGACTTTACTCAAAACTTTGTTGGCCATATTCCTGCCATCCAAGTTGTTTTCTAGGATGCAACCCAGGTATTTTTCTAGGATGCAACTCAGGTATAAGATATATATATATATATATAATATATAGATCTTGAAAAGAGACAGATCGACTGTGCTTTGTTGTTTGGCAAACATTTAGCTGTTACACAAACTCCTAGGCAGTTCAGTGCTTGTGTTTCGTCTTTTTTACCCTGATAGTGTTTTAAACTTTCTTGTGGCAGCAATAGAGGCAGTGATGTTTCCTGTTTTCCTTTTTTACCGCCTCAAAACACAGCCTGACAAGTCTGATTGCCTGTTACATGATTGGCCACCGCAACGGCCGATGCTGGCAATGTGAATTTAGCTTCACCTGCGTAGGCAGTGTTGTTTGTAATGTTACACTTTTATTGCTGTGAGTTTTGAATTTAAGGTGGAACAGCAGGAGTCACTGTATATCTATATCAAAGGAAACCTCTTCTTTTCAGCAACACATTGCTGCACACTTTGGGAGATTTTACTTACGCGCTGACATTTATCCTTAATGTTCTTTTTCATTTCTTTGATCACAACATTATGTAGATATGCTAATGCTTATCTCTCTTACAGATACACACTTCCTAAAGCTCTCCATCCTTGTCCTTGTGGGTCTGTGTCCATCCCAATTTCCTCCTAATTTCCTCTCACTTTTCTTTTCTGTTCCACCACCCTCCCCCCTCCTCTCATTCCCCACATCCTCCCTCCTCTCTCTGGTGGCCCGTGAGCCCGAAGGTTTGGAGGTCTGAAAAACCATCCATGTCTAATGGTACACAGCCCACTCATACTGCAGGGTGGGCAACTTCAAAAGAACAGCGCCAGACCCCCAGAGGTATGCAAACACACATATAGTCACATGAGCTCCCTCCTTTTCTTTCTCACACTCTCAAAACACCACACACATATACACACACACACACACACACACACACACACACACGCACACGCACACGCACACACACACACACACACAGCAAATCTAAGTATACACCCTCTCTTGTTGTTTTGCATGCACACGCGCATACACAGCCTGCAAGATTTCAATTAAGCAGCACTTTTAATGTTTTGGCACTGTCTCCTCTGTTTCCCATTTTTTTTGTTTTCCCATTTGTTGTGCTTATTTATATGTACTTTATTCTTGTTTTCCTCTTTATCAGGATCTTCCTTTTCAGCCAAGCTAGTCTCAGAGGGCTGCCTCGGCTGAATCATTATCAAACAGCCCAACGACTCTTCAGAAAGGGCTCTATATGAATGATGCAATCAAGATACAACTAAGCAACTTTTTTGTTACCCAGGCAAGAGCTGAAGTGGGGAGTCTCAAGAGGCCAGACCTCAAGCCACGTTACTTTATGCCAAGTGTGTTTGTGAGCGTCAAGTGTCCCTGACACCCAGAGTATGTTCATTGTCTTCTCTCTCTCTCTCTCTGTCATCGGAGCCACTGATTTTGCCTTTTGATTTGCCTTTATTCTGTCCGACTAATAAAACCTTTTTTTGACCTGAGGGCCCAGATAAATGCAGTTAACTAGAAGAAGAAAAAACAGCAAGATTTCAGGTCCCATTAGCCAACATGAAACTTATTTAGAAATACCAGCTTTCTGATATTTTGGCATGTTGAAACACATCTACGATTGTAGGCTCGTTGTGCCAGCCCCTTTAATTACATACTATATGAAATAGTAGATGTGTTACACAGAAATTGTGGTTGAGACAGGACAACAAAGAGCAAGGGAAACGATGACACAGCTACAACAAAGACATGCTTGTTTGTACAAGTTGATTGGGCTGTCATCAAAGAGAGACTGAAAGAAATGTTTGTATCTATGTTTTTGTCTCATAACAGCACATATAAATAGAACTTTTTAGGTATGTGCGTGTGTGTGTTTGTATTTCTTACCTTTTCTAACCCAGGCAGGCGTGTGCACTTGGTGTGTCACAGTGTAACAGGAGGGATGCTTTCCTTTGACCAGCTCGTTCCATTGGATGATGTCTGCTGAATCAGAGTCCGTCCTCAGACTGAGTCTCTCAAACAGAGAGATCTGAGCTGAGGTGAAATATATAGCACTGACCTGGGATAACACACACACACACACACACACACACACACACACACACACACAGATGATGCAGAAAAATTAAGACTCCTGACAATGTTCTGCCACTATTGTTCTGTGTATTACCTGTCCTCCAATGTCTCCTATGGTGAGGACGGCCTGGTCCGGGTGAGAGGGATCCACCCAGTAGTCTAGACACCAGGGAGTAAACTTCAAACCCTAGAAAAGAAAAGAAGTGGTGTATACAACGTTATATTTCATGTCCATCGACACGTTTCTCAGGTTGAATTATATATACTCTGGATACTCAACATCCAGAGTGTGATAGGATGGTAGAAAACGATTTTCTTTAGAGGAGGATTACAGCTATAGCTGTTACCTGGAGTTTATACTTGCAGCTGAAGTCCTGTTTTGACAGAATGTCATAAAAACACACCTCCTTACTTGTGAAAGACACAGCTATCTGAGAAAAAGGAAAAAACAGTTTATTAGAAACAGAGAGACACACAATTTCCCAGACTGATAATTGACGCATAACTGGAAAATCTTCATCTGTGTTATACAACAGAATAATATTTTTTACCCACCACAATCTGTACATTAAAGAATTGCTAATGAAAAGTGTTGATCAATAATTGATAATCTTATTACTGAAAAAAAATATTTCTTTTCTAAACATTATGCAACTGCTTCATCTCTGCAATGCCATTAACCCAAACCACTGATCAATAATTAAATGATTGAGTGAAATGCTTGTTTACCTCTGTGCAGTACATCTGCCCCAATAACTCAGACTACTAATCAATAATTCATTTATATAATTCCTCAAATCATTTTTTTTTCTCTTCAGTTGTGTAAACTATGCTACACCATAACCAAGACACCAACCAATAACTTGACTGACCAACTTGTTCGTTGTGTGACTTCCTAAAAGTGAAAGTCACCTTGTGTACATTGTGCAGCAGCACCATGTCTGTGACCCAGAGGTCTTTGGGTTTGACCGTGCTGTTTTGCAGTCGATGTGTGTTCAGGAGGGACATGTCCTCTCTGTCCCGCAGCCCCACAGTTCCTCCCTTACTCACAGTCAGATACTGACCTGAACTCTGCAGGTACAACACCTGGGGAGACCAGAGGACATCACAAAACATTTAACCCGGACAAATATACAGATTGGGCAAAGCAACAGACAGCATCTCTGCTTACTTCACACTTTTGTAAAATTAACCTTCAGAACAGCTTTAATGCTCTTTGTGTTGCAGCATGTTGCATTTGAATGTGACATTAATTAGTGGAATGGAGGCTACAGCCTTTAAGATTAATTTAGTAGTATATGCTATTATAGCAATTCAGTAAGACCACAATAAAAGAAACTCTGTATGGGAAAATAAGTGAGTACCAAAACCTTGTAGAACAGAAGCTAAACTAGAAGTAGGACAGGACTTTAGGACTAAATTGTATTATAATATGTGTATAGAAATATGGATGAGTGCAGCTTTAAGTATATTTTTCACCACCCTGCTTAAGTGGTGCCACACTTTACTGACAGTGTTTCAAACTGAAATTTAGTCTTCTAAGCCCCATTAGTCTGTCTTCCTCTTTAAGACTGATCTAAGCTAAAGGGGTCAAAACCTTCCAGCCATTTGGAAAACAACTTACACAATATTCAGACATTTTGACATTCTCAGGATTGAAAGATTAAAGTAGTGAGCCATCACTTTATCCACAGCAGTAGGCACTTTATACCGGCCGCTTCATTTACATATTAATTAATAGATGTTAAACTTAAAGGAGTCCAGAACCATTTATCTCAAAAGAGGTGTGCCATTTTGATGAGCAAGACCCTATTACTTTCAAACTTTTCCTTGCACACTGTTCAATAATGTGGAATTCCACTCAGTCAGCACAGTTTTGGATTCTCCAGTCAGCCATGTCGAAATGTTTTAGATGCATATGTTTAAAATGGGCAACATATTCTAACCCTCATAACAAACTCTTCTTCTCTTAAGCCTCAAAGAGGTCAGTGACCTTTTACCTTTTGAACCGGGTCTCGATGCGGACAATTCAAAGTGTGTGGTGGCTTCCAGCAATGGACACTACTGGTTCTGGTGTTCTTCACTTTATCAGAAAGCTCCAGTAGCAGAAAAGAGCAAAGGCCTCCCCAGTCGACACGTCCCTCTTCTTTCACGGCGTCGATGTCCAGGAGAAGGCCGCGGTGCTCCTGAGTGACAACCACGCTGTCAAACAGGAGGCCATATTCCTCCTTGGAGCCATGACCAACTGATGACCAAGCCAGATCGATGAATTCAGTTCTGGACAAGGAGCAAGGTGCACCCGATGGGTCCTGCAGGAGAGGAGTGTTTCCTGTGTGAATTAAAGATGTTGTAATATACGACTATTAATAAACTGAAGGAAAAAAAAAAAACACTGACCAGGAAAAGGCCCTGTAGCTTTCCATAGTCCTCAGTGTTCATTCTGCTCTCAAGCTGTGCCACCTCCATCCTCGTTACCATGGTTACAGGATCAGACCTGTCAATCAATAACAAACATACCAGACAAGGTCAGGAAGGTACAGTATGTGCATTTGAGTTTGTACTAAAGACTTAGTCAAATAATAGATTCCCCGCAATTTTAGGTGTTACATGACGAACAAGATGTTCCCTGATCGAGTAATCCCTTAGAAACCTTCTATATCTGTTTCACAGCGGGTTGCCATGTCACCATCATCATACGGCAGAGTCACAGCAGCAGGATTCTTTTGTTGGTTCTTTTCACTCTATCCAAACAGGTCTGTGTTGAATGGTGTGCAAAGGTCTTTCATTTTCAACAGAAATTTCCCCCAGCTCATTGGCTTTCAAAGGTGGAGGCGAATAGGTCCCCAAATGATGTCTCGGGAATGGTTCAAGGAGGCGGAAGGTAGCCAAGGCATGTCTCTTGTTTTATCATGTCAGGTAATGTGAAATAAAATACTGTCAGTCAGGTAGGTGAGCAGCAGCATGAATAATGGTATGAATTAAAGCTAGGATTTGTTAAATTAGCCTGAGTGGTGATTAAAAGCATGTTTGAGGTCTAAGAGAGAACTAAGATGATAAAAAAAAAAGTTTCTTTGTAACATTCTACGGACACCTAGAAAGAGGAGAAGACAGCAAACTCTCTGTTTCATTTCCAGCCTGACATAAACGTTTATGAGACAAATTGGAAGTGGCATCAAACTGAGCTGAGATATAGATGACATGGTGTGTGATGAAAGCAAAAATCAATGCTTTGCTGCAGCTATTATCTTCTATTACAATGCTGAATAACTGCAGCATGATCTTGATATGATAGTTTATCTACCTCTTTGTTTACATTGTATTGTATTTACAAGTATTTGACGGCAACAGATATGTTTTGCAGTAAATGAAAAGACATTCTGACTGAGCTGATGCAGGTACAGCTGTCTGTAAAACATATCCAACATATCAATGCTACTACCTGTCAATTATGGAACTACTGTCAATCAAGTACATTTTACAAGGTAACTTAACGGAAAAAAATACAGTGCTGCCAAATTGTACAGTGCTGCCATAACTGCTGGCAAACAAAACCCACTTACCAGGGTTGCCTCTCTTCTTCCTAGATGGCCCCTTCAGGTCCAGTCAACGCTCTTCAAACTGTCATGGATGGATTTCAATCTGGGGTTTATTAAAGTTGTACAGTGTATCATCCACTGCAGTCAAACTGTCCAAAAAGTCATCTCAGTACCAGGCTGTAACTGCATAACGACAGGCTCTTGGCCTGGCAACATCACTGTCAAGTTAGCTGTACCTTTCTGCCATTGTGTAGGCTCCACACACTTCATTCAAGCAGGTTTTTAATCATGAAGTCCATATAGTATAAAGCAAACACAGTTTCTCAGTTAATAACAAATTCTAACTCACCAAGATGATCAATTTCATCCTTCTCTCAGTCTGCAATGAGTGTCCACAGAAAACTGTCCCAGAGCCCCCATGGTCTGAGGTACTGAAACACTATTCTTAAATGTAGCCTATGACATTTCAAACAAATCCTCAGTCTCTGGTTGGTCCATCTTGGCCTTGTCCGTAGGAGATTCTTTGTGTCCAGAGGATTGTCTAAGCCAGCGATGTCTGAGAAGCAAGCAACGCTAACAGCCCCGTCTGCAGCACACACACCCAGAGGGAGTTAACTAACTGCCCCCAGTAGCCCAGACAGTGACAGAGGACACACACACACACACACACACACACACACACACACACACACACACACACATCTTTCCTTTTATTACCCCTCACTCTCAAAGACTCAGGCTAAGTTTCCAGGCAACCAAGTAGTCAAAAAGAGTTGTTTGTGAGTCCAGGCCCTATCGTCAGTATGTAACACAAAGTGTGTGTGTGTGTGTGTGTGTGTGTGTGTGTGTGTGTGTGTGTGTGTGTGTGTGTGTGTGTGTGTGTGTGTGTTACTTCTATTCATGGATTAGGCACTGGAGAGAAGATAATCTGTGTGAGGTACAATTACACCCCTACCCAGATACACACATAAACCATAGCTACAGCAACACAATGCACAAGCCCATCAGTATTCTACTGCCACTCATAAAAGTGTTGTAACAAAAAACTACCAAGTAAAAAAGTACTGATGTGAACCTGGACCTGAAAAAAAATAAACCACACACCACCAGAGCTTTATAGTGCCATTCAAATGCCTTTAAAAAGGACTTCCTGTGGGTCACTCATTGACGCACACAAAAAGAGGAAAGAAAGTCTCCTCTGGGATTTTTTTTTTTTTAAACTGAGACAAATAGATTTGACTGTATGACTGCAAGCATGAATGCACACAAAAGCTATACATCCAACACAGATATTATCGTTTCCCTCCCTGCTGCTTCAGTGACCACAACCAATCCCTGCAAGTGATTTAATGGCCTGGAATAACTTGAATTAGCTGATTACAGCGGTCGTCAACGGTGACAGATCAGAAAATTAGGTCTCAGCAATTTCAATAATAAAGCTTTGAAAATTAACACTATCACAATTGGATTACAGTGGTGCATGTAGAAGCCAGTACAGAGCCCAAAATAGCCCACCACAAATCCACCATGGAAAATCCACTATTATACAGGGAGAAGAATGAAGTTGCTGGAATCTGGGGAAAAATGGTACGGATCTTAATATTGGAAGGAAAGAGGTGCATGGGAAGAGAGAAAACGCAATGGAAACTGAGCGGAAATGAAGCACTTTCATACAACAATGCAAATCTGATGAGAGACCCACTTTTGAAAATCTTTCTCAAATGACTCTTTAATGTCCAATAAAAAGAAAAATGTTTTTTCAACACTCTTCATGACTCTTGTTTAAGATAATTGTATTTACATTTGTTTCAAAGAATGTTGTCATGGTCATAGCCATTACAGAAAGACAGAAAGAGAAATGATGGTCAAACATTTGTGTAAATCAAGGCTTATTCAAGATCTGCTGCATCAAATTCTTTGAAATATGGATCAAATTCAAATAAGTCGCCAACCATCAATTTAGGATTGTGTTGTTTGATAGATTCATATCTTTAAATCTATAAGTTGCAAGAAATACCCACCCTCAGTCACTGTAATTGTTACACTTTGTCAGTCTGAGAATTATTGATGTTCCATTGTACCTTCTTTCTCAAACCAAGTCTTCTTCTGCCGTTTGTTGTGATGACCTTCTACAACTTTTGAATAGACACTAGAAGCCAACCTGTTTTGAGCACTATGTTGTGCCCACGATTGCAGCTGTGTTCTCTCACTTTCCCCATGTGAGACTGTGGTACAAAACAAAAAGGAGTTGTTCATTGATGTAAAGTATCTGACATTGAAACAGATGTTGTTGGTCAAACACAGTGATAGCTTGGCTGGAATGATCTCAGTGTGCTATCCTGCCATCTCTGGTTATGTATGCCACATTTAAAAAACTATTTTTTTTTTAAATCACCAGCAAACAAATAAAAGATTTTCATAGTGGATTTTCATTTTTGGATAAATACAGGATAAAAAAAGAAATTCAAACAAAATTAGATTTACTTTTTTTCTTGTGAAAAACTTAATACCTTTACCTTTTCAGTTCTGTAAAAACCCTTTAAATCAAAAGAGGACAAATCACTGTGGTTGCTCACACCTCATCTCACAAGTAGATATTATTTGAAAGGGTCCCATAAAAAGTAAAAAAAAAAGGTTAGAATGCAGAAGAAAAAAAATCGCCAGTAGATGAATAAGATTTAGACCAGGTCATTATCTTATTTTGCATCTGTGATCACCTATCATTAAAAAAAGCTCTGTGTTCTTTTATATATTGGACTATCAATTAGAGATGGCCCGATGCCATTTTTTGCTTCCCGATACCGAGTACCGATCTGATACCAGTGTGTCATATATTTTATTGTTTTAACAACTGTATACTACTATCCCTGTATGGATGTGATATTATGTCTATCTTTGTTGTCGGTCTGGCTCAGGTTAAACTCTTTGTGAAACATTAATGCCACAGAATGTTCTTTTATTATCCAGTTTGACAGTCAGTTATAACTGAAAAAGAACATAAATAAACTACTTTAACGTAGATTTTCTTTAGGACTTTATTACGTGGTATCGGATCAGTGCATAAACTCCAGTACTTCCCGATACTGATACTAGCGTTTTAGGCATTATCGGAGCCGATACCGAACATCTCTACTATCAATTGTTAGTAGACAGTAAACGTGAACACTTCGCATATATTCATAAAGCAAAAAGAAAGACGGCACAGCTGATCACCTGGATAGGTTGTGTTTATGATGCACTGGGTGAACAGTGCACACTAGAACAGTACAGGACAAAGAAAGCAGACAGTGAACACAGTCTTCATTTTAAATTCCTGAACATTTCTCCAGATCTTGGTTTATTGACAGATTTAAGTTGAATATGATGTATGCTGATGGTAGCAAATTATGACTGAAAAGTACGTGATACCACTGTGTAGATCAAGATTATGTTTTGCAATAAAAATGACAATAAAATGAGGGTGAAAGTGCAAAAAAATGTGGAAAGTCTTTTTTTCATTGTACTTGCAATTACCAAACTTGGGAAATGATCACATTTTTCCTCAACTTTTTAAGAACTACACAGCACTGAGCGGAGAGGGCAATAGTTAAAGGAACAAAGAAATATCGACTTCAGAATCTGATAAAAGAAAAACATAAAAGAGAGTAAAAAATCCCTGACAATTACGGTCAACCTGATTTGCTTTGAACCTCAAACTACATGATCTCCCCTCAAAGCCACAGAATTATAAATTATACTGCCCAAAATAATGAAATGTCTTTACAAATTACAAAGCCTCATATTACCTATTCTCTAATAAAAAGCGTGTGTGTGTGTGTGTGTGTGTGTGTGTGTGTGTGTGTGTGTGTGTGTGTGTGTGTGTGTGTGTGTGTGTGTCTTCTCGAGCTGCTACACCACAGTCTTGAAGGCCTGCAGTATCATGTTGGTTTGGTGGGTGAGCCAGTTGGCACTGACAAACACGTTTGTCACTCTGGAAACAACCGTGACAGAGACACAAGGACACACGTGTCAATCATACAGCAAAGAAACCATAGCAACAATATTAGGATTGATCCAGGAAACACTTTGATCTGGCTGGAATGGAGAATGTCAGGCTCCAGAGAATACAAGTCAGGATGAATGCACAGGAAATGGGTCAAGGGAATTATTCAGCAATGGTGGATTTGATAGAAGTGGGTCTGTCATCAAACGACAACCATTTACATGGTGGTGACAGTGTGTGCGTGCGTGCGTGTGTGCGTGTTTGTTTATGCATGCTGGCATGTGCGTGTACAGCTATTAAATGTGTTGGCATCTGTGTGTGCATATGAAAATGAAAAGGCTGAACAAGTCAGTGAGAAGACAGAAAAGGGAGAAACAGAGACAAAACAGAATAAAACAGTGTCATACTTTCCATCTCTGAAGTAGGTTTTGAGAGTGACACTGAAGCTCTTGGAGTATTTCACAAACTCTTTCTTCTGCTGTTCCAGTGCCTAGCCAATAAATAAAGACAGCCTTTCAGCTCCTCATATTTTACAGAAACTATGTTTGTGTGAATGCATTTCTTCTTCTTGATGTATCTACTTACCCGTCTATTCTGATACTGGTATTTCCTGAAGACTGTATTAACCGTGTCTAGCAGCTCCTTGATGGCACTGGCAATGTCTCTGTAGATGACACACACAAATAAGTGCATGTTAAAATAACATCTCAAAATCTAGCTGTTTTTGTCAGGCAGCGATACCCTGATAACTGCAAGTTCCTTGATCCTGCTTGTTGTCTGCCTTTCTTCCCCTTTTCTCCTGAGCATGCTTTCACCTTCAACTTTTTCTCCCCTCGTATGCACTTGAAATCTGCCGTTTCATAACTGTAATTTTTCAGCATTCCTTTTGAATTGACTTCATTTCTAAGCCCTCTGTTGGGTAAGTAACTTAAGCAGTGACTCACTGAGAGTATTGAATTTGATCAAAAATAATGGCAAACTGGGCCAAGTAAATGAAACGTCAACGTGTGTGTGTGTGTGTGTGTGTGTGTGTGTGTGTGTGTGTGTGTGTGTGTGTGTGTGTGTGTGTGTGTGTGTGTGTGTGTGTGTTGGACAGAGATATAAAATGGCATGCGGGAAGCTTACAGTTTTGTCATTACTAATGAAATATCTAATGTCTGATACTAAGATCAATGATTTGATTACTAAATTTGGGCCATTTGCTCACACCTTAGCTAGTTCCACTGGCTGATAAAGACTGAGAGATGGGGTTGGAAGCTCATTAGTGGACCTTTGAGTTGACGTTATTTTGTAATGCTGCTGTTCCAGTGTGTCAGCGCTGGAGAGAAGTCTGGCTGCACGACTTAACATTCCGGGATGGGGGGAAACAACTTTCTGGCTTGTTTGGATTTCTTTGAAAACCAATCACTATCGTCTTAGGCGACACTAAGCCCCGGATGCAGCAACAGTGCACATGCAAAATAGATAGCAGAGATAGGGGAAGGGGAGGGGAAGGTGCAGGCTTTATCCCAGTCAGACTAATTTTTTTAATTCGTCTTACTCCCATTACACTGCATAGAGCAAATTTGCATCTTTTCGCACCCACTCATGTCTTTCCCTTGACTTTGTATTCAATTGCACCTTGTTGCTTCACCAAAAATCTTTTTTTGTTTTTATGTAACTATGAAAGAAAACAATTTTAATCCCACTGGAATGGTTGTCAAAAGTCCTCAAGACATTTTCTGGAAAATTTATACAATTAATACAAGAAGTTAGACTGAAACTTTTATATTGTAAACTATAACTATAACTATATAGTGTATATTACACAAACACACACACACACACACACACACACACACACACAGACACACACACAGACACAGAGCTGTCTTACTTGATGGACTGTAGGAAGCCTACTCTGTCATTGATTTCATCTGGTATGGTGCTGAGGATGTGCTTCAGAGATCGGGCCCTCTCGTTCAGCTCCTGGAACTCTGGCTCTCGTCTGTCAATCATGAACTCTGAAAACACAGAGAGGGTGAGAAAAATAGTGATCACAAACTCCTCCGGGACGGGCACGTCAACACACGTGCAAATAGCTGCAGGGGACACTGAAATTAAGCAATTATTAATGGTGGTCCAGAGTGCAAATGTATAAAATAAATACAAGATTGATTGTGTGTGTGAATGTGTGTGCACACGCTTTACAGTGACAGTGTTTAGTTTGTTAAGTGAAGGCAGGATTAAGGCAGAACTTGGGCTGTGCCATGCAGGAGGTACATGTGAATTCATTACTGCCATCAATCACTGTACACGGCACAAGGAATTCAATTACAGACAGAAACGAAGGAACATTTGAGAACAGTTGATTTGTGGAGAAACAGCTCCCCCTAGTGGATAATTGGGCTAATGGCATATGGGCATGGGCATAACAAAAAACCCAGACAAAGCTAGGTTGGCAATCATTCTGCTTGCTAAAGTGTCCTTGAGCAATATGGTCAGTGTTGTGTATGTCCTGGGAGAAAGTTAATGTTGGCCAGGTTAATATGTCTTTCTTATTTCTTATTATTATTTGACCTACTGCTGGTACTCTTGTATGGTTGTCCTATGTGACACACCCCTAGCACACCCTCCTCCTCTCTTTGCATGCACGATTAACCAAGCATCCTACCTTCCACATCGTCTGCCATGCGGAGTAGAGACTCATTATAGTCGATTTTTACGTTCTTCTTCTCCAGTATTTTCATAACAATGTCCTGGGTCAGACCTGGGTTCTCCTTCTCTGCCTTGAAACACACAAACATACAGCTGCACTGACAGTAAACACAGTCAGCCTTGGCCCTATGTGGCATTAAATGTTTTAAATGTATAAATCAACAGAAAGATGATAGTCTGAAAGTATTTAAAAGAAAATAGTATGGACAAAGCATGGCAGTTCATCTCAAACTAACAAAAGAAAAAGGTTCTTTTTTTACCTTTATAATGGCTGCTCTCAAGGTCTGCGCTGCCGATAGGTTGACTTTCTCCAACTGCAAGTTGTAATACACAGACACAAACAAAAGCCAGTAGCAACACACACTCATCTGTGGTACAAAATGAAATAGTCCTGTACTAAGTATCTGCATTGGCCAATATAGATCATAGATTTAAGTTTTAAATTGATTTCAGTACAAAGTGGTATGTAATTTGTTGTTTTCAAGTATGTGCTACCACATATAGTATCCCCTATTCATTTTCTTTGTCTGGTCACTTTTGATGTAACATTTGCACCTTTTGAAACTCTTGTTGTTTAAACCCCTGTGTATTTGATGGTTTTCAATTTTGGATTTGTACCTTTTATATATTTGTAAATTTTTCCAAATGCTTAGCCACAGAACTGAAAACAAGACTTGCTTTGCAAGACTTTTTTGAGCCATGTTAGCGGCTCCATGAGGCTGTACTTAAAAGGAGAATTCAGGTCAATTTCAACATGTAGCTCTGTTGTTTGGAAATTTGGAGTGCTGGCAGTAGCAAAAAAAACAAAAACAATCAGTGCTGCCTACACCGTGTTATCCTCCTGCTAGCGTTAGCATCCAACAGGCTTAAACAGGGCAAGTTTTAAACGTGTTTTAAGCCTCTAAACATGCTCGAAATGTCATTACAAGTGCCTACCCATGTGTAATGATTCCTTCCGAGGGTATAATGCAGGTATAACGTTGACCAACTCTGTTAGCGTGATAGCATACAACAGAGTAAACATTAACAAGCAACATTCAACATCTACTATTCCCTTGTTTCTATTCTGCTACACCATAAACATTTAAATATTGCACAGAACCCCATTCAGTTAAACCTCCACTAACATTTTCATAAAAATGCACATTACAACCTCCTCTGCTTGACCTGAATATTTATCACAAGTCTCATCCACATTTCTTTTTCCGTTTTCTTTACCTGGTTGAAGACGGGATACATCACAGTGTAGAGAGCCATAGAGACTATTGAGGCGGTGTCGGCTTCATTCTTCATATCTTCCATGGTCATCCTTGACCAATCAATGGCCCTTTGTGTGTGTGCGCTTGTCCACTGCCAGTTTCACCTCATTCAATCACTCACGGAGGCTGACAGAATGGGAGCAGACGGGGCCAAGAAGAAGAAGAAGAAGAAGAAGAAGAAAAAAAAAATATGGTTAGTCAAAGATGGAATAAATTCATGAAATCAATTTTATAATAATACCAACAATGCACAGCTTTATTCCTTTCCATTACATGTCATAAAATCCAATGTGTACCACTTTCCAAAAAGCCTTTCAGTCACAGACATTATCATCACATAACAGCCACACTGCCGAGGGGTGTGTGCTTTACTGTTCCACTGGGTGCAATGGGGACAAAACTGGCATGAGTCATACCTGAATAAGGAACACCCTCACCAATATTATTGCTGCAATACAAATATCACTGCGATAAATATAGAACCTTGGTGTATACAGTATATTCAGTGATGTTCTACCTCAATCTTGTCATTAGGAAGCAGTGAATCCTGGTGGTTTAAATTAGATAGAAATATCTATGATATCCTCTTTCATTGGCCTTTGTTCTGTCTGTGTCTAAAACCTCCAAGACCAGTTCTTCCTCAGCCAGTTTGTTGTGTGACACTTTTACAGCATCTAATATATGACGCCAATCTTCATTCTACTGATCCTACAACAGATCATTTATCGTCAGGCAGGGACACGCACTTACATACCAAGTCTGTCTTTATGTGTGTGCCTCCTCTTTTCAAGAATCCAGTGAGTCACCATGTGAAGACCTGACAGTGACTTTATAGTCCTTTATAACTGCAACTAGGTTTATTAGATGTGTTGGTTTGTCCCTTGATACCCACAATTACACAAACATTAAAGCTCCAGTGTGTAACGTGTTTAGTTTAGTAATCTGTGTTGCCCGTTCACAAACTTGTCCTTTTTCATGAATATTTACCACCACCAATATTTACCGTATTCCTTTTGGCTTGACATTTTACATTTGCATTCGCATGAACTGGGGTAGACACTCCATATTCATGCACCATCTTGAAATACGTTAGCCGGTAAGGGACATACAGGACATACTGCTCCGCCTTTCACGTTTTCGCTGTCACATGATAAACTCACAGGTGCTGCTAATGCTGCTAATGGGTATCGTAGCTTCCCGGCCCCGGCAAGTTTGAAGACGGAAACATGGAGGACCACACATATTCAAAATCCAAATTTCAGGAACATAAGTCTTCTTCTAGCCCAGAAAAAGAAAAAGGATATTGAAAAGAGCAAGAGACTGGCTTTTTGAAGCGTGAAGGCTACCGTAGCTGTAATATGTACTTTGAACTGTGTGGTGCGAGAGAGCTGATTGAGATATATGATCTCATTGCTAGATGGGAGAAATTCCTACATATTGGACCTTTAAGGTTATTCTCAGGTCAAGTGTTTCCTAATATCAAGAGCTGACTAGGATTATGAGAGGAGGATCAGTTAGTGAGTATGTTTGGTAACACTTTACTTGAAGGTATCTACATAAGAGTGACATGACACTGTCATGAACACATGACATAGTCATGACACATGAACCCTAACTCTAACCCAAACCACCTAACTTGTCATGACAAAAACCGAATGACACTTACTAAAAGAAGCATTATGTCATAAACATATATGACTCGTTTATAATGTTTATGACACATTCATGACAGTGTCATGTCACTCTTATGTAGATACCTTCAAGTAAAGTATGTTTCCATACACACTATTATTCAACTATTCCGAATATGACAAAATTCCGAATTTGATACAGATAATGTAAAAATGTTTTGTACACAAACCAACAGTTTACAAGTCTGGGGTAGAGATGCATGCCTAAAAGAAAAGCCCACATCTCTGGTTGGAAGGAGAAAGGTGGTTGAAGGAGCTATATTAGTGGAATATTTACTTTCATTAGCCATGTTGACAGTTTAGTCAGAATATTATCTTTTTCGGAATAAGGGCAAAAAACAGAATATTATGTGCACGTAAACGTAGTCAGTGTCCTTACATAGGCATTCCAAAACAGCTACCACTGGGAGACAACCACAGATGTTGTTACAAATAGCCCTTCTCTAGGCTTTAAAGGGGTGATAGAATGATTATATAGGGTATTTCACACTGTTCCCTTAAGGTCTCCTAATAGGGTATGTAACACTGGTTGGGCTGAAAATTGCCCAAATGCTATTTTATGGGCTCTTAACTACCCTGTTAATATGGCCCTAATTGTAACAAGAGCTTTTCTTCTAAATATGGTATGCTCATGAATATTTAGATGAGCTGCGCACTGATTGGTTTGAGCAAACCACATACAAACACATAGGAGACGAGACAGCAGGTCTCACATTTCAGACACTGCAAAGTTATACATTGTTCGTCTACTATTTCGTTATTAGGGCCCAAGCACGAAAGTGCAAGACCCCAACGGTGCCTTGCACTGAAAGTGCGAAGGAACCTATTGTTTTTGGTCAGATTATTTTTGCCAATTCTTCGTCGCATTTTTGAGGGGGTTAGAATGCACGAAAACTCACAAAAATGTGCACACATGTCACAACTGGTGAAAATTGCAAAATTAAAAACATTACACATATCCACCACTAGTTGGCGCTATTGCAGAAAAAAAGCATTTGGCCCTATAACTCCCAAACCGTACAGCTCACATTCAAAAATGATATATATAAAATACATATTTTCGCGTTCCCTGGATCCAGCTGAATCTCCTGATATAGACCACGCCCATTTCCGCCTAGACTTTTATGCGTGAAAAATCGCGATTTATCGAAAACCTACTTTGCCAAACTCCTCCTAGACCGTACGACCGATCTGCACGAAACTTGGCAGGTAGCATCTCCAGACGGACCTGACAAAAAGTTATCCAAAGAATTTTTATAGGATAAAAATTGCACATATTACGCACAAACAAATTTGTGTAGCTAAGTATGCAAACACGAACTTTGCCATATCTCGACCAAAATAATTGCTATCAACGCAAAACTTAAGATTCTTGTTTGCCATGACCCTCTGGAGTTGCCCCACACATTTTACGAAAATTGGCCACTAGGGGGCGCTACAAGTGCATAAAGTTTATAGCTCATGAACGGCTCATCCGATTTTTACAAAATTTGATGGGTACCATCTAGGGCCACTTATGAGGCCACCCCTACAGTAAGGTACTGATTGGTCAAAGTGGGCGTGGCCTATGGGACCCTAATTGGTTTTAGCCCTTGGGCACATATTTGACGGCCTCAATATATTCAAAAAAAAAATATCACAAACATTGGCGCCCACATAAACACCTGGGAGCTTTGTGAGACTGTACAGCGATTTGGCCCAAACCTGTAAGTGGGCTCCATAGCGCCCCTAACGCCTGGAAGGCCTTAACTTGGACATAGTTGCTCCGAGCTTCACCAGATTTAATACCCATATTGCGGACATATTTCCCATTTACCTTCATTAGCTCCGCCCAACCGGAAGGCGGACATTTTTAATTATGCATTTTTCATGTGTTTTACATTCTTTCGAACTCGTCCTAGGCCATGATTTCAATCTTCTTGAATATTTGCAGGTAGTATCTGTTGACCCTCATGACGAAAAGTTATCCAGAGAATTTTGATAGTTGAAAAGTTACAGCAACTTCCTGTCTAAACAGGAAGTTGCGTTATCTTGGCAACAATTATTCCTATTGCCCGAAACTTGTCAAGGTTGTTCGTAATGGCCGGTTTAGCATCTGTGCCAAACTCTGCGTCAATCGGCCATTAGATGGCGCTGTTTTAATTTTTTTTAATTAATCAGCAAAATATTGATATATGGGAAACCTACTCTGTCCAACTACTCCTGGGGCGTGAGTCCGATTGGCACAAAAACTGGTATATAGACTCGGAGGACCCTCGTGACAAAGAGTTATCAAAAGAATTTTAATAGCTAAAACAATGCGCAAGTTACAGAGGACCAACTTCCTGTAGGTGGGTGTCGAAACTGGAACGGTTGTATCTTGCACACGGCTATTCCGATGGACACAAAACTTAAGACAGTTGTTCCTCATGTGCCAATGAGGCTTGTGCTCTGAATAAACTGTTGTTATTCAACTATGACAAGGTAAAATCGGTTTTGCATTCTATCACCCCTTTAACCCAGTATCACTGATAGGTGTGGTGAAAAGAGTTTGGTTGCACCTGTAACCACACCCAACAGTAACAAACCTGTACAACACTGCAGCAAGGTGAGACATTAATCCACAGAATGTCAGCAAAGACTAGATTTTTTTTGTTATTTTTCATGGGGGGTTAAGTTACTCTTTAAGTTAAACAGAGAATAGAAACTGAGATACAATACAGATCAAAAAGAAAAAAAACAATTTGATTATATTTTGGGCTTTTCCGCCTTTAATTTTTGACAGGACAGCTAGGTGAGAAAGGGGGAAGACATGCATTAAATCGGATTAGAATCCTGGACCTCTGTGGCATAAACCTCTCAGTACATGTGCGCCTGCTCTACCCAACTCATTTTTGCCAAAAGAGATAATGACAAACCAAATGTATTTTAATCCATCTGAATTCTAAGAAATTCATTTTAACACAGTCAATTGTGGAAGATGTTTTCCAGTGTTTCATTATTATGTGTGGTGTCCTCTCCTTCTTTCATAATCCCAGAGACCTGACAAAAAATAAAATGGATCCAAGGTGTTTCCTAGCAACACAATTTAATTGATCTACAGATGAAGGTCTTCAGATGTATATTAAATATAGGCTAGACTGGGTTTTCCTTGGCCCAACATGGAAATAAGTTTACATCTAACATATGTGCAAAATAAACTAAAATAAATACATATGTGTACCATTTTTTAGATTGCCTGTGCAGACAAAAAAAATAGTGTTCTCCTTGGTCAGATTTTGAATAAGGGACAACAGGTGATAAGAGTGGTACGGTGTGGAAAATCACTTAGTGCAATCTATGATAACTCCTAAAACACAAATCCAATTAAGGTTGAATTTATCAATTAAGGATAAATGATCTGACTGTTGTATGATCAGTAGAATGAAGAATGGCGTCACATTAGATGCTGTAAACGTGTCACACAACAAACAATGGCTGAGGAAGAACTGGTCCTGGAGGTTTTAGACAATTGTTCAATTAGGGTTTATTCAATGCTCCTAAATGTATGTGTAAAGATCTGTCTAGGATGAAGTAAGCTGTGAAGACTGGAAAGGAGGGGTAACAGTAGTATCTGTGTATAGGACTCATATTTCAAGCTATGCATCTATATAATAAACCTTTCCCCAGGTGGAAATTTCAACTTATCAAACCCAGGTGTAACAAATGATCATAATGACTGCATTATATGTAGGTGTGCCTGAAACAGGGTTCTGGTATTGTGCATTATGGCTCAAATGACACAGAATAGTTAGAATAGTTACACCTGCGTTTACTTGCTATGACAAGTCAAAATGCCTGTCAGGACAAAGGTCTTTTAGGCAACTTTTTGAGTCATTCGTGCAAACCATTGCAATTCTTCATTACTAATTGAAAAACCACAGAGTCGCCACAACAGCAAACGACATAAAGTTCACAACCACAATTTTGCATGTCTGGCTCATTACCATCTATTTGAGTTTAAAGCCATCAGGGCACTTAGAGCTCTCTACTGTGACCCTTGCATCAACACAAACTAAACTACACAAATTTACAAGATTTGGGGAGCACAAAATAGTAATTAGTTCATAACCCATAAAGTTGCTTTTTCAAATGTTAAATAAGTACAGATTTAAATGCATACAGTAATCACCACCTTGTGTCAATATGAGTCAATGAAAAGCACACTTTTGCTATTATCATTACATGCATTTATATGTAACACCGCTGTTTGTGTGAGTGTGTGTTAGAGAAAGGAAACGATTAGAAAAAAGAAATGAATGATATAATATGAATATTGGCCTATAAATCTTGGGTGCAATTTGGGGCATTTTGATTTATGCCCTTTGCTGACCACACTGACTACACTGATAAAATTATGGACATAACAGGTCGAGCACCATGAATTTGCTTTGGTGGCAAATGTAATTTTGAACCAAACTATTATTTTTCCTTAAAAGATGATACGCACTTTGGCAGTCACTGTGTCGTGTGAGTAAGATCACTGAGGTTAGTTCATTGGTGTTGGCAAGTGGAGCAGAAACCTCTTTTCCATCTTGATTAAAAACACAATCTTTGTGGTAGCAGGTAACTGACTGACTGAAGTGATGTGAGGCGAGGATAAAGCGCAATAACTACTGTAACGTTACCCCAACAAGTGTGTCACTTAAACTAACTGAATAACTATATCGCTGGTGTAGAGGGTTTAAAGTTACAGCACGACACTTACCTGTGGTGAGATTGTTGCCAATGAAGAGAAGCAGCGTTCCGATAAGGTGGGGGGTAATGTTAAAAAGCGAACAGCAATACCTGCAGGTAGCGTTAACGCGCTAAAATTAGATCAGCAGTTTAAAGCAGGTGATCAACTTCGCCGTTAACATTAGCTAACTAGCACTATATCGCCATAGTGTCCGGTGATAAAATAGTGGACTTATAAAATATATAATTAAAACAGACGCAAGTGCTCCGATTGTTTGCTTCAATAACCCCTTTTGTTATGATTGTGTCTTATTCAGGAAGTTTACTGCCTGAAAGCTGTAGCCGAGAGCAGGGGTGGGCGGACTTGGGAGCTGTCCGGTGGTATCGCAGGAGGTGATTGTAGGCTGGTTGTAGTTCTTTCGATAAATCTCCTTCATGCGCCGTCATTGTGACGGCCGGCAAAACAGACTTCAAATCCCAAAAATGTACAGGTGGCGTAATTTAACCCTTGTGACGCCTTCGTTGACAGAGCTACACACAAGCATTATAGCGCTTTCCACTTCTCGAAAGCACACTATATAATAAGACTCTGTCTTCAGTGGTATGCAGAAGATATATTTAGAGATAAAATAACAGCAAACTAAAACGGGTGTCATGCTTTTTGCGTTCAGCGCGGTCGGTAAGTTATCAGCACAGCACGAAGTTAACTGTTGCACTGTAGGACAAGATAGTTATCTGCTAATGTCGATAAACAGCAGTATCGAGAACATTTATTAAATTGCAACAGGGTTTAAGAATATCCGTTACAAGCTTAATGTACGTTACTACAGAACTGCGCATTTGCTAAAAAATACATTATGCTAACCATTGTAGGAGGCTAATCCCAGGCCTGTTATAAAGCTAGATGATATAGCCTACACATTAACACGTTGAATAAAAACATTGGGCTGTACGAATATGTTACACGCGGTATGTAAAACACGATGCCGCCGTGAGGAGCGTCGGAACCATTGATATGATAAAGGTAAACTCAATGTACGGTTCGCTTAAGCAAAGACGGAAGCAGGAAGGGGTGATTTATTTCGTTTTACATCGATAATCTTTGGTCGACGTTCATTGGACCAATTGACGTGGAGGGGGCGGGGTCTGCGGCAAGCATCAAGCTGCGTGCGGCGCTCTAGGAGAACAGCAGAGAGAGACCGCACACATCCATCCATCCACCCTACCTAACAGCGTTTATTGGTAAGAGCCGTTTTAATAACATACAAGTGGTTCAGTCACTAAACCTGCACTAATTTATCTGAATGACACGATAGGATAGCAAACCAAACTGCTCAGGTTTTGCGAGATTGAAAAAAAAAAAAGAATCGCTAATTTCTTAATTTTTCCATATAATTCTTTTTTTTTTAAGGTGTTAATGTGTTAGTGTAATTTTGTGGTAGCCTATTAGTATAAAGGGATTATGATGCTTTTATCAACATGTGTAGGCTTTTAATAAGGGGGCGGATGGAGACGCACACTGGAGCCAAACATTTCTCCAAGCCTATTGATTAAAGCCGTACCCGTGTGTCCACCACCCAATGCTATTTAATTGTTGTCGGTGGTCTATAGTAGCATTGCTTGTTTTTTTTCCACTGAAAAGAAGCTCAGGCGTTGCAGTGTACTTCTTGTCCTTGAAATACAGGCAAAGGCGCAGTGAGTGAATGTGTGTGAAATAACGAGGCAGATTGTAGTAGCCTGGTCCTACCCTATCCCCACCCAATATACACAAACACATACCACTTGTTATTCCTTAATGCAGGTGTGTGTGTGTGTGTGTGTGTGTGTGTGTGTGTGTGTGTGTGTGTGTGTGTGTGTGTGTGTGTGTGTGGTGGCGGCTTTGGTAAAAATTGATGTAGTAACAGAACAGGTTGAAGATTCAGCTGGTTGAGAAATCTGAGGGGTAGAGAAACAAAATATCTATCTTGTAATCCACAACTAAAATATTATGATGTAGTGTGAGACAGAGAAAACATGGTCAATAATAACATGGTCAATAATAAACAATTCAGTGTTGCTCCTTCCAATGTCTCATTCTCTCAATCCACATAGACATCTTTCTCTCTCTCTCTCTCTCTCTCTCTCTCTCTCTCTCTGTCTCTGCAACTAAAATAATCCTAAATCCTCATTTATGCCCGTAGTTCTATCAGCACCATATTCAGAAAAAAAGCATCCCTTTCAGTCATAATCTATTAATCCCTGCATCTAAATCACTGGTTAATCTCTATTGATGCTGTTTCGTGTGTGTGTGTGTGTGTGTGTGTGTGTGTGTGTGTGTGTGTGTGTGTGTGTGTTGATGTTTTTCTGTCAGTTACATATTCTACTGTGAGAATAAGAGGAAATTTGCAAGAAGTGCTGCAGTTGACTATTGATATATCATCTCAGACTCGAATCGAACCAGCTAATTGCTGCAGTATGAAGTGAGGTAGAAAAAAACCTAATCTTTCTTCTCTTGAAATACATTTATGCTCATGGTTACTGAATTTGAATTTACTGAACATGCAGTAACACAAAGTTATATACAGTATATAGAGAAAGGTGGGTAAACTACATTTCAGCAGTTTTCCCTTCTGCGTTTGTTCTGCTTTTTCCTTCACTTTCTAAACAAACTCACACATTGAGTCACACCACCTGCACACACACACTCAGGCAGCAGGTTTGTCTCCCGTACATTCTGCTGCAGCAAAGACACAAGGGATTAGTTTATACCTGGCCAGATAGGAGGATGAGAGCGGAGAGAAATTCAGGGAGGAAGAGGTCAGGAGTTATATCAGGGAGTTACAGGGAGGAAATCAAAAGAATGGAATTTAATTGTTTATTTAAATGATTGATCCAAACTGTGAGTGGTTAATACCGTTTCTAAATATCCATATTGGAAAACCACATTGTATATTAACTTTTAAAATAAACCTGTAAAATATAAAAAACATTATCTGATAAATTCAAGATACTGAGTTACCTTTTAACATTTGAAAAATATTAATTTTGAAACAATACATGATGGATAATTCATTTCTCTACAAATCTCTATACAAGATTGTACACATTTAAGGGAAATGCACCACCATTTCACAACAGCCTTTTCAACCTTTTACAATCATGTCCAGCTCACATCAACTCTCTGGCTCACAAGCACACAGACATGCATTCACACGTGTAACCTGGAATCGATCTGTTGATTGATTGGTGGCACTGAGGAGTAGGCTGAGTGTAAAAGAGGGACGATGAGAGACAGAGGTCTTTATTTGGTAATACCCATACCCATATTTTCCCCTCGCTCAAACTCCATCAAATACCAAATCTATTTGAATTGAATCTCCTAATTGTCTCACTTGTCACCATCATTGTGTCCCTCGTTATCTTCTCAATTTTCACACCTGTTCACTAGCTAAACCTCCACCCCCCTGAAGCGAGCAAACAGTTCAGTTTGTGAGCGATTCAAACACCCTTATTATCACCCTGCCGTCTTTCTGCTCTCCTCTTCACCTGGCTATCACTTCTTATTCAGCATCACCCGCCCTGTCTCCCTTTCTTACCTCTGTTACCCCCCCCCCAAACACATACACCAACGCACACACGTTTCCCCCTCAGAACTAGTTGACAGTGACCTTTCCTGTACTCTAGTGTCTCCCTGGTCTTTAGTCCATTTGAAAAAGACTCCAGTCTTTTCACTTTTACTACTGACCCCAAATAGAGGCCGATCCAATTACAGCTCAAACCTCCTAACTGCGCTCCCACAGCACCGTAACTGCTACTGTGTGTGTGTGTGTGTGTGTGTGTGTGTGTGTGTGTGTGTGTGTGTGTGTGTGTGTGTGTGTGTGTGTGTGTGTGTGTGTGTGTGTGTGTGTGTGTGTGTGCGCGCGTTTCTGTTTCTGATATAGAGAAAGAAACGAGACTGAGTGTGTCTTGGCAGAGCGGGCGGGGGGGGGCAGTCAACCATCTTGCCAGGCTATGCAGGGGGCCGTTTAGATATCATTGGCTCTGAGTCAAAGCTGGTATCTGCATGGAACCTGCCTCTATTCAGCTTGACTTTTCAGTGCACTTCCTGTCTTTGTCTATCTGTCTTTATTTGCATCTTTTACTCTTTTGCAAATGTCCTACACACACTTCTTCCGCATTTTTTGTTGGTTTCTGTCTCTGCTCATCTTTTTTCTTCTCTCTCTCAGTCCATCAAACTGTCTTTATACCTCTTTATCTATCTCTCTCTCTCTCTCTCTCTCTCTCTCTCTCTCTCTCTCTCTCTCCCTCCCTCCCTCTCCCGTTGGGTGTCTCTGTTAGCAGGGATTAATGAAGGGTTTTTAACCTCTGTTTGCCCTCTGTGGAGTGTACAGCGAGCATCCTGGGACTTCAGGCAGGTTCCATAGCCCATTATATCATTTTCTAACAAGGGGCTGAATGAGCTGTTACTGAGCTGAGGATGGGCTGTAATTTTGTCTGCTACTGGGATGGATATAAACTGTAGGGGTAGGATTTGTTTGTTTAATGGGTTGTTTCTTTAAGTTGAATAGATGCTAATGAACTATTGCTACATCCACAGCAAGCACCAGAAACCCCATGTATCATGCCATTGTTGTGGGTGTGTCTGAAAGCCAGACAGACAGGAGGGTACTCTGTCCCTACACTATAATTGATACTGTTATAAAAGTACTGAAGAGAGTGCTGCCTTCTCAATTACAGAATTAATACTATTCTATAACACATTTCACACTTGTTATAATTTCCTATGCATGAGGACATTGAATTCATTGAATTGGCCACTTAAAGCTATAGTGCGTAGTTTGTGCCACCCCCATGAGGAATTCTAAGTAATGACAACAAAACTGTCGGCGCGTCCACATGATACAGCTTTCCATGACCGTGCACAGCCCCCACCTCTCCTTCACACAGTTGCTAGTAGCCAAGGAGGACACGGAGGGTTAAAAAAACATGATGGACTCTTCAGAAGAGGTCATTATGTTCACTCAAGCTTCTTTGCGGGAAAGTCCCCAGACACAATCTATTGAACATAGCCATACTGAGAAATACAGAGAGAGTTGTGTGGAGCTGATAGTCTCAATTAGCTTTGTAGCAACTCATTTGGCAATGGCTTGAATGTAACGGATGTTCATCAATATCAAACAGTTACACATTAAAGCTTTAACAAATGATATCCTGAAGTCACTGGAGGGACAATTTATAATATACTCAGTGTTTCCCCTCAGATTTTACTGTCCAGTGGGATAAGATAAGATAGACTTTATGGATCCCACACTGGGGAAATTCCCTTGTCACAGCAGCTCAAAAACATTCAAACGCAACAGAATAAGATAAAATATACATTAAATCGAAATAGAATATAAAAAGTAGTATAAGAAATAGAAGAATAAGAGTAACACTAGCAATATGTACACTAGAAAACACCTCTATTATATACAGACAGGTAAAATAAATATATATACAGATGAGATAAAGTGCAGATGAATAAGAAATGGCATATTGCACAGTAAGAAGTGACACAGTAAACATATAAATAAATATGCATTGTGCAGAATATTGTCAAGTGATGGATCTGTACTGTCTGGAACCTGCTGGTATCTTAATTAAACACCAGCACCACCAACACTAAACTGCTCACAACTGCTTTTGCACAGAATACATTCTGACGTGTCACAGTAGGAAAAGCCCAAGTGTAAATGATTTAAAAAAAAAAAAAGAAAAGAAAAAGCAAGCCTTGTTAATGTAACACAACAAAATAAAGGTGGGGTGGTGATGGTGCAGTGGATATGACACATGCCTTTGGTGCAGGAGATCTGGGTTTGATTCCAACTGCGCTAATGTGTCCCTGAGCAAGACACTTAACTCCTAGTTGCTCCAGAGGTGTTTGACCTCTGACATATATAGCAATTGTAAGTTGCTTTGGATAGAAGCGTCAGCTAAATGTAATGTAAAGCTTCACTTTTTACTGTGACACTGAAAAATTAGAAGATTTTGTTTTAAATGACGAACCTCCAGGGTGTAATATATTGTAACCTCTACAAAATGATGTTGAAGTGGCAGTTAACCTACCCTAAAAGGGCACAGTGGCAGTTTTTTTTTCTTCAGAACAATTAATAATTATTAGTTACTTAAGTTTATAAATATTTTGGATATATATCTTTTGGTTTTTGAGATTCTACAGTAACAAAATTGTGTGTGTCTCATTCATCACAATGACACAATAGGGTTATCCAGACAGATAAATCACATCAGTGTGTACCTGAGCAATGAAGATGATTGTGGTGTGAATAGTTGGGCTCAACTAAAATTTGTAAAACAGTTAAACTACTAAACAAAACTGTTGCGCTCGCTCTACCAAAATGTGCTTCTTCTGAGATTCAGGACCAGCCACTCAGCCATTTAGCTGCTGTTGCTTGGTTGCTACAGTAGGTGCAAATAAGCAGCGAGAGCCGAACGGACAACTTGATTGATGAGTTGTATCCACTTTATTGGGCACAGTAATGGAAGTCCCCAGCCGCCACATGAGTTTAGTGCTTCCTTTCTGCTAGACTGCAATAGAGTTAAAGGCTGTACCCAGTGGTGGGCTTTATTGCAGCCTCGCTGTGTAAATCTTCTGCTCCACATCCGCGGGTGAGCATTAGGTCAGAGACGGGTGTCTACATAAACTGGGCAAAAGTGAGAAAAAAATGAGACACTCAGAGAAATGAGTGATTTGATATTATTGATGTAGGTTTAATCATTTTTAGTGTTCATGAGTCTTGCATTTCACTCAGTTCAAAACCAGAATACTGTAGAAAGCAGCCGCTATGGCGCCTCCCAGGAAAACTTGAAACTCATGAATGATAATCAGACTCCATTATCTCTGTACGGCAAAGCCCTTTATAAGTTATACAGTACATCTTTATGGTGAAATCATGCCAGCATCCATCGCAGACATTCAAGGTTTTTCAGGGCCAGAGATAATCACAGACATTATTCTCTGCAGTTTATTCCCAGAAGGATAGGCCTTCATGAAATGGGATGTTGTTTTCACAGAATTCGTCAAAGCGCCTATGAGCTTCGGCAGTTTGGAAGTGTACTTAGAGCCTAAGCGAGCCAGTGTGCTGTGATTTCAGCTGGAACAAAGGGCGGGCTAAACAGGGAGATACTGTTGGGGGACTTCATTGTGATCACAGGAGCTTGCCTTGTTTTTGCAAAATTACTGAGTGTGTGTGTGTGTGTGTGTGTGTGTGTGTGTGTGTGTGTGTGTGTGTGTGTGTGTGTGTGTGTCAGAGTCAGAGAGCGCATTGAGTGACAGAACTGGAGCTGGTATGAAGAGTTCTTGCAGAGGGGGGTTAGTCAGAAAATGCTGAGTAGTGTGTGAAAAAAAGGAAAGAGAGTTTATCTGCCTGTATGGAAGGAGGAAGATATCTATAAAGAGTCAAAATTCTCTCTGTCACCTTGGCAAAACGTTGATCACTTGCAGTAGCCTTGGTAACCTTGGTCTGCGGAAGTGTGTGTGTGTGTGTGTGTGTGTGTGTGTGTGTGTCCATGTTTAATAAATTCCCCTGGCCTGCGAAGCATGCCGTCTCAAGGTGTTGGGTTTAAATGGCAGTACGGATTAACGTACGTGCTGTGGATTTGGGTGACGTCACATTTTAATTGTGGAAATGTCAACTGCCGATCTATTCTGTCTGAGAATTAGGATTACACAGAGAGATTAGAGGCTGCTTTTAAAGGCCAGTGAGTTTAATTGCATGGGCATTAATGAAATTGTCAGGATTAAACTCTTGCAACTTAAACCATGAGAGATTTTCTAACATATTCTGTTCTTTTAGTCACAAGAGAACATTTTATAGCTGGGTGTTGGGTTTCCCCGCTTACGTGGGAGGCATGCTGGGAACCCCACCTGAGTAGATTGGAGACAAAATTGGTCTCATAGTCATCAATGGCTAAACTGGTAAAGTGTGGGATCCTCTTGCAGACAACGTGCCACAACTCAAAAGGTCAGAATGGTGTCACCATTACAAGTAATAGCCAGCCACCCATGGTGTTATTATCCACTCACACATGCACACTCGCTCGCAGACACACACAGGTGCACACACAATGATGCTCCACACTACTTTCCCTGGCTTAACTGAATGGCTGGGTCTTTCCTTACAGAAAGCAGGGCTGTCTGTCTCAGAAAGGTTCAGCTCCCCAGCTCAGAAGGTCAGGAACATTACCTCCATTTACATCTCTGCCAGCAGCCCCCTCCTTTCCCTTAGCCTTTCTCTGGATCCCTCTCACTCTCTCTTCAGTGTCTGACGCACGACATGTGAGAGCAGTTAAACACACGTGACTAACAGTTTATCAACTGCAGTACACCAGGTTTGTGCCTTTGGGTGTCATTTGATTTTTTCAGTTAAAATTTAAAGTTGTGCATCACTATTTAACAAGGCTGTTTCCAAGGCTTTAACCAAAACTTCTGTGTCTGCCTAATGTATGTGATCAGATTAAATATGTTACAGTATTTCTATCAAAGGACTTAATTCAATTTGTCCAACTCTAATTCTCTTTTTGGACACAATGAATGGACGCATTGAACAATGGGCTGGTGTTATTCTGTATTTTTGTTACGGCCAATAAATCCAATGAAAAGAACTTTCTGACTTTCTGAGGAATTTTGTCTCAAGCTCTTAGCCCCAAGCCCATTTCATCCAACTGAAGCTGTAAAATTGTAAGAACAGCTCACAAATATATCGTCGCTGTCGGGTGAAAACCTTGTATGTCCAAAAATAAAAAAGGTTAATTTAAAAATATTTGATTGAGCTGTTTACCTAAGATGAAGTCACACAAAATTGCCTCGTCACTGTTTAAATATTTGTTAAACCCACAGACAGATGTAAAGGGTGACCGATAGCACTGATTTATGAAAGAAAATTAAAATGGCGTAAGGTAGTCTTAAACCAGCTGGGCACTGTAGTTTTATGCAAACGTTACTCAAACAGGTATAAATAGTGGATTTGTTGGGGTCTATTTTCAGAAGCGGATTAATACATATTGGGTGCTCAAGTGAGTAGTTTTTATTAGATTTGTTTTTCCCCAATAAGATAAGAAGATAACCAGCCTTATGCTTTTAAACATGACTGACCCTATTGTGTATATATACAGTATTGTGCAAAACTCCACAAGTTGTTCACATATTTGGGTACATTCCATGTGAAGAAACTCTTTAAACTGAAATGGAATTCCATTTGCTGACTCAAGCAAATGCAAATCCAGCTGGCAGTTTGATCAGTATCATGCTTGTCAAAATCAGTTTGTCAGAAAACTTATAGATGGAAAACAAACAAGATGAGATGTTGACTGTTTGATTAGGACATAAAGTGAAAGTGGCGTGTGGCGATGTGTGTTTTGCAAGAGTGTGAGGAATAAAACATCAAATCTGATGAACTAGATGCAGTTCATTGTAAAATATAGACAGGGTTGGCTGGCATCGCTTTCAGAATAAGGCTTTAGCAATAGTCTATCTGTTTATTTTGAAGATGTTAATCTTTAAAGATCTTTAAATCTTTAAAAAAAAATGTTAAAGGATAATTAATTTCATAAAGAAGCGCTGCAGTTTTAGCAAACATTACTCAAACAGGTAAAAAAAATAGTGCATTTGTTAGGAACTATTTTCAGCCGCAGATTGGCAGCTGTAGTGAGTATTTACAACAGGAGGGTGGTGTATGTGGGTTTGATTCAGAAGAAACTGCAGTGTCCATGTTCATGGTAACATGAGAAAAAGTCACGCAGTGTAACAGCTTGGCTCTTTGATGTATTGTTAATAGTTTTTGGAGTATAGCAGTGGAGGTCTATGGCACAGAGGAATAATCTTTGGCTACATAGACACAGATGATCAATTCATTGTTGGTTTTGGTCTTTTCATGGAACTAGTTGACAATAAGAAAAAAAATCAAAAATATCACCGGACTAATTCTTTATTGTATTTGACATGAATGCGTCCCCCAAGTTGGACTGGCTTCATTTTGGAGGGAACATTATTTGTCACATGCCACAGCACAGCAGAGGAAAGGACAGTACACAACAGGATGGGGCGCTAATTCTCTGGCTGCTGCTCATTGTTGTGGTTGTTGACACTCAGGTACATTGTGACCACAGTCACCTTGCGTCCCACACATACAGTAGCAGCCAGCAGATTCCAGCCTTGCTTGGGACTACCAATTGAATCCTTTATACAAATGGTGTAATGACAACAGCACAGCAGAGAGACAAACAACAAAACAAATGTCCATGTGTTATTTCACACTTCATTGCTGCCTCTTGATATATTTCTCTACTCTCTCTCTCTCTCTCTCTCTCTCTCTCTCTCTTTATGCAATATATAATTGACTTTTTTTTTGTTTGGGCAGCAGAAAACAATGTTGCCTGGCAACAACAGCACCAGAGAGATGGCGCAGTGTGTGTACATTGCTTGTCATTTTAAAAGGTATAAAGGTAGAAAAGTAGAGCGATGAGAGAGAGGTTGGTGAAGATAGATCATATATGGACCAGAGGGAGATGAAAAAGAAAGCGAGAAGTGTGATGGCATGGAAAGATGAGTGGAAGGATGGGGGTGGGGGGGGCAAAGTCCGCTTCCTAATCAGTCATTACGTACAGACAGACAGAAACGCATCCATTCACATTTGGCTCAAACACACACACACACACACACAAACACACAGAGCGAAGCAGATTTTGAAGGAAAAAAGATGATTTTACTCAAGATGATAAGACTGGCCATAAAATATGTATGAGTTCATTTAGCAGATGTGCTCTGAACAGTAATACTGACTGCAGTCAGCAGTGCAGTTATAGTTACCACACATTCTTATTGTTTATATACTATCTCACTGCCTCTCGTTCTCTCTCCATCTCCTTCTGTCTGTTATTACTATAACTGTGCACAACTCGTTTAAACTCTTCATGTTTGTGTTTTCTTCCTTCCACCATTTTAAGCAGTTTCCAGTATTTAACAGTGGCTTTATGAGAAACAGAGTCCTCTTTGCATTTATTGGTCCACCTCTGCTAACAAGTGGAGTTGTTACAGGCTGTTTTTTTATAAATGCATTTCTCTTTGGTTTTCACAATTTAATTGTTTGACTGACAGATGTTTCCTGTCTCTGTCCTCTGCTCTCTTTTCATCATCCCACATCCCGGCTCTCTCTACTGTCATCTCTGTCTCTCTCCCTTCCAAAATCCTCTTGTCCTTCATTTCTTTTTCTCCTTCACGCAATAATCTCTACCTTTATCTCTCTCTCCTTCATCCTCCTTTCTGCAATCCTCGTCTCTCTAACTTCACCTGTCTATCATTTCTGCAATTCTCCTCTGTCTTCTTTTGGTTCTGTACCTCCCCAAATCATTCTCTCTTTTTCATCTTGTCTTCCCTCCATCATCATCTCCTTCCTTCCACATCTTTTTGGCTGTGCATCCCCCATCCATCTCTCCAATCACTCATTTCCTATTCCTTAACCCCCCGCCCCTCCTTTCCTCCCTCTTTGCCTCATTTACTCATCCTCTCTTCTATCTCCTTTCCTCCCCTGTCTATCTCTCCCTCTCTCCATCATCACATTGTATTTGTCATATTTTTCTTTCCATCCATTCTTTTACTCCACACATCCCTCTTCACTTAGCTATCTGTGGTCTGCGCTGCGATGTTGATCCTGAACGTATTCTCACCACTCCTCCTCCTCTCCATCCTGTTGCCGCGCTATGGTTGCCGGGTTGCGGAGATTCCAGAGGACACTACATCAGAGTTCTCGGTCAGACTGTACCATCGGCTGCAGGCGGCGGGGGATCAGGATAACATAATTTTCTCCCCGCTGAGCGTGGCTGTGGCCCTGGGCATGGTGGAGCTGGGAGCCAGAGGGACTTCACTGGAGGAGATACGACAGGCTGTAGGATTCAGCCACCTGCTGCCAGGTGAGAGACACATTCATGAGCACAGATTCACCAGCATCAGGGTCAGCAGTGGGCAAAGGAACACTAGTTGGATCCAAATTATGAAAGTGGAAAGTCTTTGATAGAAGGAAATCCACGTTTGATATTACATATTTGATTAAAGGAACTCCACCAATTTTACACATGAAGTTCAGTTTATTTGTCAGACTTACTCAGGTGGGGGGGTCTAATGAAAAATGCTATCCAGTTGCTTTATGGGTAATGTAGGATCCAGCTTGACTCATAGTAGGGATCAAATGTCATAATATCTCCCCCCAACTCTAAGGAAGTGAAATATTAAAATCACCAGAGTACCCCCTTTAATATAACATAATTATATGAATTTATCTTAACCACAAGCCTCATGCAACATACGCACAAACATGCATGTGCTGTACATGTGAATGCTACACCTTCAATAATAGACACTGTTACATCCCAGCCCCAGTTCAATGGCTTCAAAGTAGCTGATAGAGGTCAGTGGCAAACAGCAGTGACACAGACAGTCATTTTAGATGGTTTCCTTCATTACTTTTAGTATGGCAGCATATTTATTCAATACAGTATATATGGGCATTTATTTATGTATTCCTGTTTAGGAATATAAATGCTCAAGCAGTCAAAAGCCACTAATCATTTAATTTTAAAAGGTGTAGTAAGTCTTTTTTTTTTTTCATTGTTACCAAGGTAAATACATTTGCTACATCATTTGTCATTTTAATGAATATGAGTTCCCTTCACCCTGAAAACGGAACACTAAATGACAAGAGAAAGGTGCTTTGCAACATGTGAATAAATACACCAGTAAGACAACTCCTGAATGAAGTGATAAATGCATGCTAAATTACATTAAGATTAAAATTTCCACTGTGACCAAAGTACTGCAAGTTTAAATGGTTCAATTGTACACAATCTGTGCCTATTTTGTAAATGTGAGCAGCACGTGATAAAAAAAGGTGCATTAAATATTTGTGAATGATACAGTTACGTTCTGATATAAAAAGGGGTATGTGCTTTAGTTCTCATTTATTTGTATTTTATATGCAAAACATTTTAATTTTCTATTGCATTACCATTGTTTAACAAAAACACCATATGGATCTTTTCCAAAGCACTGTACTCAGTATACACACCTACAGTATGTCTGTGTGTGTGTCTCCCTCTGTTCTCCAGGCGTGGAGTTCTCTTTGCTCCAGAACCTGACAGCGGCGCTGTCGGACGATGACACCCACTATGTTATCCGATTTGCCAACAGCCTCTTCCTGCAGGAAGGCGTCACCTTTAACCCAGAGTTTCTGCATCTGATGAGGAAGTACTTCCGGGCTGACGTGGAAACAGTAGACTTCAGCGAATCAGCAGCCGTGGCCGAGCAGATCAACAGCTGGGTGGAAAATCATACTGAGAGTGAGTTGGAGACAGAGGGATGAAGAAAGGGAAAGATACAGATGAAGGGAGCAAAGGAAAGGAGGGTGATATGAATACATAATTACATCTACAATCCCAGCATACTGTAAAGTGACAGGGAGTTACATCATTGTTTGTTTGATCACATCATCTTGTACAAAAACAAAATTTTGTAAAAACATTTCCAACCCTCAGTTGCACAAATCTCTATGCTTATCCTTGTGTATGACTTCAAAAGGTGCATCACAGCAGGCGCTGTCCTTAGGCCAATGAAAACTAATATAGATCCTAACAAACTGTACAAATCCCTTCCCCCAGGTAAGATCCGTGAGCTGCTATCAGCCGAGGACTTTAGCAGTGTGACCCGCCTGACCCTTGTGAACGCTGTCTACTTCAGAGGCTCCTGGAAAAACCAGTTCAGGCCAGAAAACACCAGAACCTTCTCCTTCAGCAGAGACGACGGCTCTGAAGTCCAGACACTCATGATGTACCAGCAGGGAGACTTCTACTATGGTAGGGATGAAGTGTGTGTGTGTGTGTGTGTGTGTGTGTGTGTGTGTGTGTGTGTGTGTGTGTGTGTGTGTGTGTGTGTGAGACACACACACACACACACACATACACACACACTCTTTTTCTGGAGCCCTTCAATTTCAGCTCATATTTCCTGAGGTTATTTAAAATGTTAATCGTGCATCTGAAATATTCATTTTTGCAGTGTTATTCCCAGGAAAGGGTTTTCTTCTAAGTGAGCTCTGCTGTTAAAATCTGCTATTTTACTCTGACAGAAGTTTGGATAAACAACGCTGTCTTTTCAGAGCCCCCCCAATGCTAGGGGCATTTTAATTGTTTATTAAAATCCTGTTTTTCAATCGAGTAATGATAAAGTAGTAAAGTCACTGTGAATTTCTAGATCTCTCTGAAAAGATCTTTCGCTTCTCTCCAATTTAATATTTCGTCATTAAAGTTTTACAAACAGCATGTATGCTGCAACACGCATTTTTTGTTTCAATGAAAGAAAAAAATCCTTTCAAGAGGATAAACAACTGAAACAAGGCTGCAACTAACTGAAGAATTGTCTAGTCTATAAAAAAAGATGGAATATTTGCATATGTTGGCCTAAAACCTTTTTTAAATGATTAATCTAATCTATCAAATCTAATCTTAAAATCTAAACTGTTGTTGATTCATTTTTATGTAGTTTTTTTCCTGCTTTTTAATGTCCAATACTGGTAAATGGGAAGTATCCTAAAGCCTATCTTATACACTTTCAAGTCATAATCTGGCTGCTTTGAGTTGGGAGAACTACTATACTATATGTGTCAGATATCTACGGTGGACCTGAAGTGCAAATCACAACAGCAAATAGAAAAACTCAACAGCAAATCATAAAACTCAACAGCAAATCATAAAACACGACAGCAAATATGAAAACACGACAGCAAATATGAAAACACGACAGCAAATAGGAAAACACGACAGCAAATATGAAAACAAAACGGCATTAACTTCTACCGGAAAAGGTCGGGCCTATCTAGCAGAGGACGGAGCCTCCTGAAAGGACAGACGGACTGTCTCTCTGTTAAATGTAGGCGCTTTTCTGTGTTTTTCACCTCTCCTTCCTGTTAAAAGACAGACAGTCCGTCTGTCCAATCAGGAGGGTCCATCCTGTACTAGATAGGCCCTACCTTTTCCGGTAGAAATTAATGTCGTTGTGTTTTCATATTTGTTGAAGTGTTTTCATATTTGTTGAAGTGTTTTCATGTTTGCTGTCGTGTTTTCATGTTTGCTGTCGTGTTTTCATGTTTGCTGTCGTGTTTTCCTGTTTGCTGTCGTGTTTTCCTATTTGCTGTCGTGTTTTCCTGTTTGCTGTCGTGTTTTCCTATTTGCTGTTGTGTTTTCCTGTTTGCTGTCGTGTTTTCCTATTTGCTGTCGTGTTTTCCTATTTGCCGTTGTGTTTTATGATTTGTTGAAGTGTTTTCATATTTGCTGTCGTGTTTTCCTATTTGCTGTCATGTTTTCCTATTTACCGTTGTGTTTTCCTATTTGCCGTGTTTTATGATTTGCTGTTGCGTTTTTCTTTTCTTTCTTGCTGTTGTGATTTGCACTTCAGGGCCACCGTAGATATCGGTGTACGTGGTGTTTTGCCAGCACTGTGAGGTGTAAGACTGTCCTGCAGGTTGGCTATAATGCTGTTACATATGAATGATTCCAGTCGGTCTTTTCTGCATCTAAAGGTGTGGACACACAGAGCCAATAATCGGCCGTTGGACAGTCTGGCGAGGTCAGTGACTCGAGTCTGTTCAGTGTGTTCCATGCCGTTGTCCGTCCGAGGGGCCGTCGGCCTTCATTTTGGCCGATTTGACATGTATAAACGGCGGGGCAGGCACTGCCGGCAGTCAGACTCAAATGACCCATCTGATTAGTAGAGTGCTAACCTGGAAACGGGGAGTGGAATGAGCGTGACTAGAGTCTCTCAAAATCTGACGAAAATCTTTTAAACTGACCTTTGTCGATCTGAAATGAATACAGAGTCAGTAACTGCATGGCCTATTTCTCGCTTAAAATGTTTTCAGAAACGCGTTTCGGTGAACTATTTTAGTACAATATGAGATTGTATTCTGAACAAGCCGCCATGACAGTCTCTTTGAATTTCCAGAGAAACAAGACCCATGTGACGCGTTCGTCCAATCAGCTGCCGGTTTTCATTTTTGGACGACAATAGAGCTCAACAGTCCCGCCCCTCCTCTGAGAGACCTTGGGTTTCGGAAATAAATTTCCCTTTCATTTCTCCCATTGAAGTCTGGAAAAATCCGTATATAAAGAGCTTTAGACCATGCCTTAGGCTAACCAGATGGTACGTGACTCATAAGCATACAACGTATCATTTTGAGTAAAAAAACGAACAGAAAATCCCAAAAAAGTAAAAGGTACAAGACTGTGTACATATCGTCATCTCAGAGCGAAGGAACTACTCATCCCATAAACCACCGCACACCACTGAATAAAGGAAGCTACGTTAGTTTAGCTAACAGCTAATTCGGCTAACCGCTAGCTGAGACAGCATGTAATAACTTTAAAATAAAGTTAAAAATAAAACCTGAAATTGCATTGTATTTTTACTTCCGGAACCTGCTGTGGGCGGGACTGTTGAGCTGTATACAGATTAGCGCCAACTGCTGTTATGGAGACGTATTACGTCTCGTCGCTTTGGTGTGTTCCGAGGAACTTTTTTCACCAATTTGGGGAGACTGATCAGCCCAACTGCCTTTTCTGCTGACATTTGGCCGTCGGCTTTGTGTGTCCACACCTTAAGATGGTTACATCAGATTCTCACTGCACTGCTACTAAAGTTGTCGCGTTTGAGATATTTTGGTGCAGTCTGTATGTGTGTAGAGAGATTACACACTTGCATACACCTACGTGTGTGTGTGTGTGTGTGTGTGTGTGTGTGTGTGTGTGTGTGTGTGTGTGTGTGTGTGTGTGTGTGTGTGTGTGTGTGTGTGTGTGTGTGTGTGTGTGTGTGGTGAGTGTAGTGTGTGGATGTGTGTGCTGCAGAACAGGGACAGGTCCTTTGGGGAGAAGTCTGTGTTTGCGTTCTCCTTAAGAAGCACAATCATGTTGGTTAAGTAAAATGTTTTGGGAAGCCACACCCTGCTCTCTGCTGCAACGTTGCCTCACTCTGCATCAGCAGCCGCTACGCAGAATGCCACATGTAAGTTAATGAAGGATGATAAGTCTTTTTATTGTAATTTTCCCTTTTTAAGCGGCTTCAAAAGAAAAAATGCATGTGCCAAGATTGGGATAAAGTCTGGCAGTGTTAATTGCTCTATAATCTCCATCTCACACTGCAAATACCTAAGTAAGTGAGATAATCTTACATTTAGATTTAATATCTAGTTGGACTTGTTTTGAGTATAAAAGGATTATCGCATCCTGACTCTCACTTAATTCAAGTAAATGTTTGTTGGCTTGTCTTGATTAAAATTTTTATCTGTGGGTTTTGTTTTAATTAGATACAAGGGACAAGTCTCATCCACCTCAAGACCATGAAGATAACACTTTCTCAGCCTCTGTAGCGTATCTGTGAGAAGATATCAGCTCTTACAGATGTCCTTGTGTGTAATCACATGTGCATTTTCCCCTAGATCCCAGATTGGTGTACTGGGTTTCATTTCGAGTGTGTTTGTGTAAAAAGGCATTGCACTAAAATTTGACAAACATGCATCTTTTTCTGCTGAACTACAAACCGTGTGAATGTAATCAATTGTCCAAACTGAAGCCTTTAAATTGAAGCGTCACTGGTTTTTACTGTATTCAGTGCATCAGGGAAATGACCACACACACTGTGATCAATACAGTCGATAAATGTGCTTTAACATCTGCCTGTGCTCCTCCTCAGCGAAGTTCACAAACCCATTACAGGATGCACCAACATGTGTGTGTTCATGGCTGCACATATCTTTCAATGCCTGCAATTGCGTATGTTTCCTCCCCACCAGGTGAGTTCAGTGATGGCTCACAGGAAGCTGGCGGCGTGTACCAGGTGTTGGAGATGCCCTATGAGGGCGAGGACATGTCCATGTTGATCGTTCTGCCTCGGCAGGAGGTGCCACTGGCTTCCCTGGAGCCCATCATCAAAGCACCACTGCTGGAGGAGTGGGCTAATAATGTCAAACGGCAGAAAGTGGAAGTCTACCTACCTAGGTGAGAAATGACACACAAACACACACACACTCACACTCACATGCTGTTATGCAATATCTTCTGTTTTTGACACTATTGTGCTTCGGACATTTTGTGTACCCAATTTACCTCAACATGCCTTGGTTAGTTGTACAGTGATTACCTACATTACAATGACATTTGTTGTTGTGGTTGATACTTCCATTTCCCAGAATCCAAAGCCCATGGAGAATGTCCCTGCAGTACTTGCTGTTTTCGGTTTAGTCAGTGGAAAGAACCATAACAACAATGATTCATTTTTTCGATCATTAAATTGCATCCTCCATCAGTAGAAAACATTTGTAATGTTAATGTAAAAATGGCGGTTCTTGAAACAGATTTCTCATTTTAAGGGTACCACAAATATTTAAGATAAGTAGTTGTGTTGTGTGCTGCTGGAGCTGCTACCCCCGCGACCCGATACCAGATAAGCGGACGAAGATGGAAGTTGTGTCATGCTATTAATCTCACATGCACCTGCACTGCAAATACATGAAGAAGACATCATGTTATTCACATTTGGCTAGCTACTGTATATGTAGGAATGTTAAAATGTAAATTACCACCACAGTGATGGACCCTGAATATTCTGACTGCACTGTTTAGGTTCAAAGTGGAGCAGAAGATCGACCTGAGGAGCACTCTGCAGGAGCTAGGAATAAAGAACATCTTCACCAACGATGCTGATCTCTCAGCCATGACAGGTAACACTCAGCTGTATGGAAAACCACACACAGGGCAAAACACTATGAGACCCATAGATTATTATATAAAACACATAGTTGTAGACACAAATGGTAAGAGAAATAAACTCCCAGAAGGGTTCAGCATGAGAAGTTGATTCAATATGTTTGCTTCTTGACTGCAGTGAAGTTGCCTCCGGTACTTTCTCAGGTAACCAAGGTAACTGGCACCGAGTGGGCAGGTCAGAGCTGTCACATCATTTGGTAAAAATAGATCCAGAGAGAGAGACGTAAATATGTATATAAGCAAAGGTAAAAAATGATAAAGGTAAGTGAAGATAAAATATAAGTAGCCTCACATTCTCTAGCCTTATAGAGAACAACTGGATCGAACAAAAATACATCTATATAAACAAAAACAATTAAAAGATCCCTAAACACTCAAGATGATTTATGCTGAACAGCTTGTTCTTACTGGTCAGGTAGCGCTACTGTAGTATTATATTGTGAAACACAATCTGCAGGCTGTACTGGACTTCAGTACTTCTTGAACTAGCTCATCATGTATTTAGAGGACATGGTCTATTCTGGCAGGTAGGTACTGTAGATAAGATAGACTGTTTTAAAATGCTTTTAATCAACTCATTAGGATTTTATGTCTGTGCAGACAGCACTTTTTTTTTTCAAATGGGTCTGCATGATGTGACCCCATGCTCTGGTTTATATGTTTTTACAAGGCTAAGCTAACCTGGGCTCGTAGGACAAAGGAAAACAGCTGCTAAAGGCTAACCTAGCTCACAACATTCGTGGAATTGGTCTCCTCTCCCTGCGTGATGCATTTAATGTGAAAATGAGACCTGTGCTTGCCTGGATGGGTGTATACTTCCCTACCTAAGCGGGGTTGTGCTGTGTTAAACTGACTCACCCAGACACTGTTTCAATTCACACTCTGTCGCGCCTGCTTACTTCGGTGACCACGCCGTCTTGAGCGACCTCCGCTCCGGGTCTGCCTTTCAGCGTTCTTCGTCGCCGTCGGGACTCTGCGGGCCTGCTCTCTGTGTTGTAGTTCAGGTTATAAAAGGTGTATTTACAAAAAGTTGTGTTGTGGAAAACAAGAAAACATCTCTTAATCAAACAGTCTTTTCAATTAGCATCACTCTTCCAAAATGTTTGTCTCCAGCGTGTGTGGCCTGTAGCATACGTCTGCTTGAGGCTCTCCGCCTCTGCTTCCTGAATCAATTCCTCAATCCATCTCCACACACGTGCAATGGCTGGGTTAAATCAGATAACAACACCACACTGCCTTATATGACGTGTCAGTCTGGCCCTGTCCATCAGCTGACCACGCCCACTTCTCTAAAGACACTAGACTGATATCATAACAATGTTGATTTGACTATTGTGTGGGTATATTCTGTAACAGCATGTGTACCATGAAGTTTAAAGGTGTGCTGATGCACAGACAAAGAGAGTGTCATTCTATAATTGGACTCAACGTCACACCCTCGTCACATCTCACACTGACTGATCAGTAGTCTAAAGACAAAGTGATGAGCTGTGTGCTTTTGTGTATGTGACAGATGGTAAGGACCTGTACATTGGGAAGGCAGTGCAGAAGGCTTACCTGGAGGTGACTGAAGAGGGGGCAGAAGGAGCCGTTGGGTCAGGTAGACTTCATCTTTTATCCTTAATCAGAATCTCCCTGATCATTAACATTACCACATACATAACACTTTCATGGGTCTTTACATCAACTTCAGGTTCACTAGACGCTGCCCATCTCTGTCAGGAAATAACTGTGATGTTTTTTTCCCCCTCTCTCTCTCTCTCTCTCTCAGGAATGATCGCCTTGACCAGGACTCTGGTGCTGTACCCACAGGTCATGGCTGATCACCCGTTCTTCTTTGTCATTAGAAACCGGAGGACAGGTGTGTGTGCGTGCGCGTGTACATGTAATTGTGCCTCTGATATTCTGTACATGTGTGTTTTGACGTGACTTTCCATCTGTTCCTTTCTTCCCCAGGGTCTATCCTCTTCATGGGCAGGGTCATGACCCCTGAAGTCATCGAGCCCAACGACCATGACTTTGACTCCATGTAACCACGGCGTGAGGTCCCTCAATCTCAGATCCTGACGTCATAAATACTACCTATCCTCTATTGCCATCTTCAGCTGTGTTTTATACTCTTAAAAGAAATATATACAAACTGAATATTATACGATATATTATATATTGAAATATGACATACAACATATAGCGTGACTGTGTTTTGATACTGGAAGCTTTAATCTCTTGGATACAGACATGCAGAAAGAGGAAGTTGTACATATTCTCTGGTAAAGGACGGTTTGTAAATGAGAAAGGAAAACACATGATATGTAATCCACGCACAACCCCTTTAAGTTCAGCAGCTTCGTCCTCACTTGTGCCCACACACACGATGCACAAAAATAGTTTTCTCTCTACTTCTAAAAGAAATATCTACTCTTTCTTACTACAATTACAGTGTGTGCACACTATAAGGTTCACACTTTAATTATATCCCTGTACATTTGACATTGTGTTCTATATATAAAAATATATACCCTGTATTTATTGCAGAATAAATGTGCAAACATTTTGTCCCTATACAATGAATCTTAATAATGCATCTGTTCCAAACAGTATTCTAGTCATTTTTTTACACTGTAGGCACATGGCTAAACTGCTGATGAACTAATATGCCTTATCGAATCTGAGTGGTTGATTAAGCCCCAGCTGGGCATCTCACAGGTAAGCAGAGGGGACTGCATAACTAATGTGGGTTGCTATATATATATATATATATATATATATATATATATATATATATATATATATATATATATATATATATATATATATATATATATATATATATATATATATATATATATATATATATATATATCTCTATATATATATATATATATATATATATAATCTCATGCAGGCGCACTGAAAAGATCTGCTGCACTGTTTTGGATGTACATACAGGGAGAAACAGTAACACCAGCTGTATTCAGTCTTTTACTCAATAAATACATTAATGTGTTCCCATTAAAGTGTCCTTCTCTGTGCATGGATGTTGTTTTTATGTGGTTAAAGGCAATTTTGAATGTAAGCTGTATTTTCAAGGACAATACAGATCATATGGGCCATCCACAACATTTACTGTAGGGTGGCATTAATCTGAATGCTAAATGAAAGCTAATACATCTTTCAGGTTCTTTAAATGAAAGATTTGGAGGGATTGAAAAAGGTGCAATGCTTCAGGAGTTTGTGAAACCTGTTTAGAAAAAAGTCTATTACATATTCGGTGACTGACTATATAATGGACTTTATATAATTCCACAAGGTTGGCTGATACGGTCGAACAGCCAACCTTAGGGCAGAAGTTGGCTGTTCAACCGTAACTCAGCTTCCCAGGGCAGCCGATGTCCTGCCAAGGCATCTTGGAGTAGTTTCAGGCCTGTGGCATCACCTAGCTACCACGCACACATGCAAGGAAACAGATCATATGGCTAGGGCAGGCCAAGGATATACTGTGACCATTGACGAATGAGACCTGCATGTTGATTCGGATAAATGCCACTTCATAAGGAAGACTGTATATAAGAAAATAAGAGTCAATATGTTCATAATACACCAAGTCTTTTTATTAACGAAATAAAATTATCAAATAATTACTGCCTGTGCTATCAGAATCACATTTTCATAACTGTAGTAGCAGTGACACTGTTCCTTATGTGTGTATATGTGTACGTATATATCTTTATTGTTAAGCAAATACTCAACATTAAAAAGTAATCTCATGAAGGAAACAATTGTCACACCAAAATTATTAACTAAACCCTTCACATCCAACCTCATCACAACCAACATATTGCTGTCTGCATGGCACTGGCACAGCGATAGTAATATATTAGGGAAAAACCTTGATAATTACATCCACAACAGATGTTCCCTGCCATTATATGAGTGTTTGTGCTGTGTGACAAAAAAAAAAGATCACAAGAAAAACACAAAAAGATGCTTTGATGTGACAGCCGCCATCCCTACTGTGTCTGCAGTCGATGTTTTTGGGGCCCCAATTATCTATGACATGTCACACAAAATGAAACAGATCGTAAAAGAACAAAACAAGTGAAATCCTTTAAAGGTTGTATAGCAAAAGCAGATATACACTAAAGTTGACTACTGCAAATTATAACTCAGCCTTCAAATAACCAGCAAAGGCAAAAACTCTGCTCAACACCACTTAGTACAGTGTCAGAAGCAATCATTTCCACAGTCCCCTGCAGAACCAGGGGTTTAATTTAACTCTATGAAATATATATAATAGCTTTTTTCATCTATTCAGAATGCACAGTGTGTTTCAGTGCTGCAATATCTTAAACACAACAAGCTGCATTGTTGGGGAACGACAGCCCATGGGTGTGGGAAGTTATGATCTAAATGACTTTCACCAGCTGGCATGAAGGCTGTGCCTTATGTCTTCATTGTGTGCCACTGAAAATCTAAATCAAACTTATCCATCCTCCTCCCCACGCTGTAAACACAGATTTAGTTGAAATCAAAAAATGTAGTGGGCACTACTTATTCTTTCATGTTTTGTTAATAAACATATTCATTACTAAATCACATTAGTTGTTTGTAATAATCAGCCTAAGTATGCAGTGCACAGATCATATTAAGCACAGTTAACGAAGAATGTTACGTTTCTGTATGGGAGGGGCGGGGTCATTGGAACCGTTCTGCGCTGAAACAGTGCAAAGGCTCATGGGAAGAATATATGTTCTACACGGTTTCTGTCCTAGTTAAAGTGTTTTTTTAATAATGTTCTGTTAAAGTTTTGGGTGTGCATTTATGTTACGTGGGTTTTAGTTTTGTATGGTTGATTTAGTGTTCATGTTCATCTACATTTGTTGTTACACCATGACCGAGACCCGGGTGGGGACTGATGGGGTCTGGACAGTGACGTAGAGCGTTGGAGTTTAGATCCACGTTGGAAATTATGATTTATTCATGGTCATTGTTTCTGTTTAACTGGGACTAACTTATCAAATTCATTGCACCTAAAGCTGTACTGCCATGAAAGAAAAAACATATTTAAAAGAATGAGTTCGTTTTACGTGATATAATAAGTAGGACCAACTGCTTTATATTTATTATATTTAACCAGAAGTAACGTATGTTAACTAATGATTTTTAGTAATGACTGCTAATGTAAGCTTGATTTGTCTACTGCATTAACTTACCAACCTG
>NC_135857.1:21429331-21451831 GCF_031162955.1 Sander vitreus
ACTGACTGTCAAATTAACTTCTACACAGACCCCTACCTAAATTTAAATTTAACACTCCAAAAGCAATTCAAGCTGTAGAATCTCTTCCATTTTGTGTTGCCTTCATTTCATGGAAGTTTAACTGAATTTAGTAGATACATTCTGTGACAAATAATCCAAACTGATAACTGTTAAAGCTGCAATCAGGATTAGGAATATTTTTTTCACTTAATGGTTGATAATGATGTTTTTTTGACAATGTCATCATGAAAGGGCCATCAGAAGAGCTGTTTCAAAGAGAGAGGGATGACATCTGTTTGGAGAGAGGGAGGAGGAGGAGGAGAGAGGAGGAAGGACAAAGATGGGAGGATAGACTGCAAGAGAATTGGGAAAACTGTCTGGTAAGTTAGCAAGCATTGTGTGTGTGTGTGTGTGTGTGTGTGTGTGTGTGTGTGTGTGTGTATACTATATGCAGTACAGGACGACGACTAGAAACTTATGGAGGAAGTAAAGGAGCAAAAAGGAGAGATAGAGGGACACCGTAATGGCTCAGAAACACAATGAACGTTAACCCAAAAGCCAGCCACAAAGAGGAAGAGTAGTGAGGTCCAGAAACAGGTCATCAGTCAAAACAGGCAAACTAAGATGCTGTGTATCAGGCAAGGGCCGGAAAACTAGGGCAAATGCAAACTAAACGATTTGGCAGGCAATGGGTGAAAATGGGCCGGTGTATATACGGCTAGGCTAATTAGGGAAACGGGAAGCAGATGGGTATGTGGGAGGTGACGGTCAGGTGGTGGAAATGGCAGGAAAGGGGTTACTGCAGGGCAAGAGGGAGTGGCTGGATCTGGAATAACAGGGAGAGTTATACTCAGTATATGGCAGAGTAAACAGAGCAAGCAACAGAATGAATGGAAGGAGCTGGCTAGAGTTGTGACAGAGACAGAGAAATAAAGACCCTCATGATTTCACCACCTGTCTCTTCTCAGGAGTTAAATCTGTCCTACCAAGACTTGGGGGACCCCTTCCAGCAAGAGAATTTCTTTCGGATCCTCCGCCGGTTATTCCGTGTGGAGAAACTACAATTGGTTGACAATTCCCTCACCAACCTGAGTTCTGTACGTCTGCCAAGGTATGAACCACGCTACCCAGACTACACCACAACTCCCTCACTTGAGAATAATCTACAGTTACAACTATCTTGTTAAACACCTCTATATCACTGCTGTGGTCGGATGTGTTCCTACTGATAAGGCTGCTTATCTGGTAGTGCGTTTGTGTTGTCCTGAGTTTCTTCTATTTTTTTGCCACATGGCATAATTATATTTTCTTTTGCAATTTTATAGTCTTTACTGACACATGTAAACATGGGGATTGTCAAACTCTTAAGGCTGATACACTATGGCTGATATTCAGTTAAGGTATTACATCTATTTCCTCATGTGGTGTTTCTTTCATTGTTGGCCACTGTGGTATGCCTGTCTGGTCAGAAAGCTGTACCATAACCATAATCCTATAGTATTGTTTCATTTTGATATGCTACCGAAAATATAATTCTTCTTCCTTTAATGCCTCCTTCATCCAAAATGATAATGTCATTTTAAATATCAATAACCACTCAAATAAAGCAAAGCCCTATTTGTGCTTCCTTTGGTCAGGTGCAAAATGCTAAACCTGCACCGTAACCACCTGGTGTGTCTACGTCAGCTGCCAAAGCTCCCAGCAGTGGAGCACCTTTGTCTGTCTGAGAACGCCATTGGCTCCCTGGGGGGACTGGGAGCTCTAGGGAACAGCCCCCTTCGCTCCCTCAACCTAACCCACAACCCAGTGACCTTTACTCAGGACTACCGAGCACGGTGAGGAGACAAAGTTGGTTAAATGTGAAAGATAAATGGACTGTATTTATATAGCACTTTTCTAGACTTAACAACTACTCAAAGCTTTTACATAGTAGAGGAACCATTCACCATTCACACACTGTGGCCGAGGCTGCCGTACAAGGTACCACCTGCTCATCAGATAAACATTCACACACATTTACACCCAGTCAACTTGGGGTTCAGTGTCTTGCCCAAAGACACTTCAACATGGGACTGCAGGGCCAGGGATGGAACCACCAACCTTCCGAGTGGCAGGAAACCACTCTACCACTGAGCCACAGCCGAGAGAGTACATCAAAGGAAGGGACAGCGACAGTAAAAGGAGAAGAGAAAGTGTTTGTAAATCGGTTCATGTCCTTTTTTGATTCTGATTTTGTCTTTGTGCAGTGTCTTCCTCTGTTTGCCAAAGCTGGAGATCCTGGATGGAATCCCTAAGCTGCCAGAAGACTCTCTGCCCACCAGACTACAGTTCTCCGAAACTACCAGGATGTGTAACATTTTATGACAATTCTCTCAATGCATGGATGTGTATGGAATCAGTTCTCCCAATCCTACAACACTTGACACAATGACAAGGATTCAGCAAAGCACTCTTCAGCAAACTTTGAAGTTGCACTAATGGTTTCATAGAGCTGTTCAATTTATTTACACAAATCGTGTCCTGACAGGTGCCGAAAAACAATGCCGTTACAGGAAATGTAATGGTAATGTGCACCAAGGCCATGCAAAATACTTTTTTATATCCAGTACAACTATGTATATATATATTGATAAAAAATATTGATATCTTTGTAAGTGAGATTTTTTTTTTTATATATATCCTATATCCTATCCACATGTTTTGATAATAAATAGAAAATACCCTAGCTGTGTTTTGCATTCATTTGTGTTCAGTTTTCTAACTGAATGTGGTGCAGTACAGAGATTGAATGGTGATGACAAACTTTGGCTTTGATGGAGGGAATGACAAGAAGGATAATAAGATTGCTACATGACTCATCTCGACATCTCTCAGGACTTTGCTGAGCCAACACATTCACACTCCTCTATCTGCTGCAGACTGCACCAACCATACACAGAAGAATTGTTTTGTTAGATACAATTTCTTTGCTGAGCAGAAACAAAATCCACACAGCCAACTTAAAATGTAGATTATTTTATGGATTTGTGAGATTTTAATCGGTAGCTGTGTCTCTAGTGTACATCTGTAATATACAGTCATGTGAACACATTAGGACACCCATGCTAAAGTTGACTAAAAAGAGGAATAAAAAAAACATATTTAGTAAATTGATCTTAATGCCTTAATTAAAAAAATGAGGAAAGATCCAATCTTTAAGGACACCAATTTTCTTTGTGAATGAATAATGTATCGTAAATAAATAAATGTTTTTCCTTAAAATACAGGGGGCATAGGTAAGTATACCCCTATGTTAAATTCCCATAGAGGCAGGCAGATTTTTATTTTTAAAGGCCAGTTATTTCATGGATCCAGGATACTATGCATCCTGATAAAGTTCCCTTGGCCTTTGGAATTAAAATAGCCCCACATCATCACATAGCCTTCACCATCACCATACCTAGAGATTGGCATGGTTTTATTTCAGTTAGCCTAATAGCTGGTTTGATTTGCATTGAGAGATGATTTTATGGAAAGTACCCCATGCCAATCTCTAGGTATGGTGAAGGGTATGTGATGATGTGGGGCTATTTTAATTCCAAAGGCCAAGGGAACTTTATCAGGATGCATAGTATCCTGGATCCATGAAATAACTGGCCTTTCTGCCTGCCTCTATGGGAATTTAACATAGGGGTGTACTTACTTATGCCCCCTGTATTTTAAGGAAGAACATTTATTTATTTATTTACGATACTTTATTCATTCACAAAGAAAATTGGTGTCCTTAAAGATTGGATTTTTCCTCATTTTTTTAATTAAGGCATTAAGATCAATTTCCAAAAGATTCTTTTTTTATTCCTCTTTTTAGTCAACTTTAGCATGGGTGTCCTAATTTTTTCACATGACTGTATGAGATGAGAAACGGGACATCCGCTTTTGAGGTTTATCAAACATTTAGTGTCCAGTCTCCTCAGGATACTGGCCTCTTGTGTCCTCTGACTGATGCAGTAGGTCGGTGTGTGACACACACACACACACACACACACACACACACACACACAGGTTTGTGGCACTGTCTTTGTGGGGACCCTAATCCTAAAACCAAGTCTTAACCCTCCAACAGCCCTTTAAACTTGTGGGGTCCAGCATTTTGGCCCCACAAAGCTGTCGGGACCCCACAAGTATACCTGACTCCTGGTTTTTGGACCCCACGAATATAGTTAAACAAGCCCCCCCCCACACACACACACACACACACACACACACACACACCCAAACATGTACACAAAGAATAATCCTTGGTAGCTTGCAGGACTTAATTCCCACTAAAAAATGGCATCCATACTGTTAAACATAAAGTAGTGTTGTGGGGGTTACACACGTTGTCCCCGTCCTGTCAGCTGGAGTTGATTTATTCATACATTGCAGCAGTGAATTCTGTAATAATGGTTTCATTTTCACCCTGAACCTAAAACATAAACACACTTCGTTATCTGATGCTTATCTGATTCATTAAGTATGAATGCTGCCACACGTGCCCTCAAGTGAGCACCCATGCATATACACATCTCAAGTATGAACTGGGTCACACAACCACACACAAACAGCGCCCGCTTTTTCTTCCCTCACAGAAATGCGGAGAAACGCAATCTAAGCAGCAGCCGATATCTCTCTAACAAGCATAGAACCAGGCACAAACTGCCAGTTACATGCCTCATTGGGATTTGTTTAAGGGTGGAAGATTGTTTGTGCAATTGTTGCAGTTATGAGTGTGTGCAGATAAGAGACAGAACTTAGTGTGCAGCTGATGAATGAGGGATCATTACTGCTACAGAGAGACAGTATAATGAGCTCACTGGGTCCTTATGTACTGCAAACTGCAATCCAGGTCAAAAAGAGAAGCTGGTGTCTTCAACTGATGGTTTCAAGATGTCATCAATTATCTTTGTGGCCCATTTTTTTGCTATGATCTATTCCAGTATGGCAGTAAAATAGGAGAGGAGTTTGAGTTGATTTTCCAAAAATCGTGGGTGGAAAAAAAACATCTTATCATAACCAAGAGCTTCAGCTTTCAAGTAAATCTTGCACTGGTGTTAAATGGAAGATTTGAGAATTGGTGGCGGTCGTGTGGGCATGCGTCTCAAGATAGACTCCAGCTCTAGGCATCGACACGTTAAAATTATTCATGCCTGGTAATTCACCCATGAAATGATGACTGAGAGAGAGAGAGAGCAAGAATGTGAGGAATGTGGAGGAGTTATTATCTCTGCCAGTAGCCTGGTGCTTGTCAATGTAAAAACGTGTGTGTGTGTGTGTGTGTGTGTGCGTGTGTGTGTGTGTGTGTGCATGTGCGTGTGTATGTGCGTGTGCGTGTGTGTGTGTCTCCCTGTGGCCTGTTATTAGCACAGTAATGAGACACCTGTTACTCTCGTACTCCTCCAGCATCCCGCAGTCCCTCTGGGGAGATCAACCATCTCACAACAGAAAAGAGATGATGACAGGAAAAAAGAGACAAGGAGAGAGAGAAATAGAGAGGAGATGGAGAGAAAGCACAGGGACGATGACAGGAAGTGAGAGGCAGAGCAGAAATAGAGACTGTGAGGAGGGATGATTTGATTGAGACTGTGTGCCGGGGACAAATGTTGTTCATTAAAGGTAATTGCCTCTCTCAGTCAACCCCTCTCGTTTGATTTTCATTTCATCCTGATTTGTCGCTTCATTTCCCATGTGAGCGAGTTCACAGACTATCTTCTCACCTCTCAACCAGAAAGGGTAAAAAACAGGAGTTGAGAGGATTTATACTTGGGAACATTCGTGGCTTGCAGTGCACAGAAGTGAACAGCCGAGTGCCAATGACATGTAAACTCGACAGTGAATATTTATGATTTGTTTTCTCCTTCTGCTTGCTTGATACATATTCATGATCATATTTTCTCTGTTTGAAAATAGACTTGACAGAGGAATTGCACACAGCTTCAAGTCAAGACTACGCCCATCTTTCAGATGTATTAGTCGAGTCATGCAACAGGACAACTATCAGCAGTGAAAGCATCCCAACAACTTCCTCTGGATCCTTCATGGATCTCCACGTGCTCCCTTACAGTTTAGTCGAGGAGCAGCAGCACAACTCTGAGGTCCTTCCAGTCAACTGGGTTCCTCATTCTTTAGTAAATATTCATGGTAACACTATGAAAGTAAGAGCCTTCGTTAGAATATTGGGTAACACTTTACTTGAAGGTATCTACATAAGAGTGACATGACACATGAACCCTAACCCTAACTCTAACGCTAACCATAACTTGTCATGACAAAAAAACGAATGACACTTAATAAAAGAAGCGTTATGTCATAAACATTTATGACATGTTTGTTTATGACACATTCATGACAGTGTCATGTCACTCTTATGTAGATACCTTAAAGTGTAACCGAATATTGTTGTTAGCATGCCTTAGTCTGAGTCTCCTAAAAATGTCTGCAGTTGGACATGCCATTACCGGTAATACGTACCAGGGTATGCAATTAATCTGCCAATTATGTCCTTGATTAACCAATTTATCATTTTGCCATCATGTCAGAAACTAAATTAAATTTGTCTATCAAAATTCCATAGAGCCAAAAGTGACATAAATATTTGAATTGCTTCATTTGTCTGAACAGTGTTGCAAAACCATAATATATAATAATGTAAAAAAAACTGCTTATCCTTAAATTATTAAACTGGAACCAGAGAAAAAAAATCATCACAAGTTAGTACCACAGTGTTAACAGAAACGTAATTATACTTCATAAACTCTTCAACACCAGAAACCCCTGATTTCTACATTTTAATTTAGTTGGAGCGAGGATTTCCAGGACTACAGTATCTGATATTCTTTCCCAAAGGCTGTGGTAGTAAAGAAGCAGCTTCTCTTTAGATGGTAGATCAGTGGAACTGCTTTTATCATGACTGGCACTTTTTACATAAATAAATGAATAATTATATATTAACAATAAACATTGATCGTGCATTTATAAATGGAAATTATGAAGGGCTATGGCACAAGAAGAAATGCAAGCAAAAAGTTACCAACACCATTGATCCAACTGCTGTTATTCATTTAAGAACCACATACTTCCTTATTTACCCTGCCTCCAGTGTTGCTCCACAGCCCTGTGCTCTCAGAAAAGTGTCACATTATGTTGCTCATCCCTGGCAAGTTTTATTTTTTCATCTTAAGTTTTTCCCACAGGCAGGATGGACAGGTAGAAATACTAAAGACCACATCCCAATTCTTAACTCTGGAGACAGCTCTACTGTACTTGCTACACGGATATTCAAGACTAAATGGCAGCTAACATCCTAAAGTGAACTTTAGGGTTTGAGTTAGCACTCCCTAATATCTTATTAGCTAGTAGTTTCAGGTAGCTAAGCCTCCACTGGCGACTGATTACTGTCAACTTTAAATTGTATTAGACAACACAATCGCAATTACCTAAAATCCTTTGACCTTTATTCCACACACACCATTCAGGTGGCAAACATGGTTTAATACAATCAAAATCCCACTTTATTTGTATCAAATATAACTGGTGGAAAAACATACAAATTCTCAGCATTTGTTTTACTATACATTGTACAGTAGACTAAAGATGTTGCAGTAAATTGCATCAGGTTTGTGATTCATACCAGCAGTCGACAAAAAAAGTAGCTCTCCATTTAAGGCTCTGCTGAAGCAGTATGCAAGAGGCTTAGCACTAACTGGCATGCTCTTATCTCTCCTGTCCTATTGAAATGATTTTCCAAATGTAAAATGACTAAGGTCTAGAAGAGGTTTCCAAGAATGGAAAGGCACATGTCAGTTTGACACTTTCAGCACAGAACGGCTTCACCAGAAATGTCTTTTTGACTGGCATTTGCAAAATATATCCAGTGGAAATACTCTATACTGTGTATCAGCTTAAAAACTTGGTAAAAAGCCATTATGACAAACTAGTTCAGTCGGAGAAATAAAAAAAGTAATGTTGCACCTTTTTTTTTTTTTTACGATTGTCAGAGTTGTTACAATCAACAATAAATAACAGAAAACCTCTTGATCGATTGGAATGCAAATGTAAATTACAATTTGAGATCTACAAAGAATACGGTTTGCATAAAACATACATATTAAGGCCTGAACATGAGGACATTAGAATAACAATTTATCTTTGCTTTTTTCAACATACTCAAAGACAGCACATGATAGAAATACATTCTCTGTCTGCTGTTAAAAAACAGAACCCTACAGGCAACCAGGCAGATGTGCGAGTAGACAGAAAAGCAAATGAATATATACACAGCATACATCCCATTTCAGATTGAGGAATTCTGTCCATTTCCACAGTGTAAGCTGCTGAGTTCCATCCCCAGTGTTTGGAATAGCATCCCATCTTCCAGGCATAATATCCCAATTTTCCTAATTGGAATTCTGAATGGAGGGCTGGTTTTATTCCTTTGGGAAACAAGGGAAAGAAGACCTGATAGGCTCTATGGGATGCCGAAAAAGCACTACAACTGGTCAAAGTCGGCATCCGTCCTACATCTCTGCCCTCCGGTTAGTTCCCTTTTCTTGACCGGCCGTATCCTCCTCTACTTCCTCTTCTTCCTCTTCGTAATTCTCTTCCTCGTTATTCTCGGCCTCTTTTCTGTCATCCCCCTCCTGTCCTGGTCGCTCCTGTTTTTTTACTTTGTCCTGGAGCAAATTACAAGCACACAAGACTATTTAATGGACTGACACAATTTAACCTACGTGGAAATTATATTATTGGAATTCATGTTTACCTCCAAGTCTCATATTGTTTTTATGCGTCCATTTGCATTCTAAACTCATTTCAGATGTCATGCCATTTCACAGTTTAGGAGAAGAGACAACAGAGTATGTAGGCATTAAAGATTATTTTATTTTAAATAAAGAAGCGAGGGGGATATGGACCTTACAGTACAGTGTTCCTGGCTAAAAACTGGGGATTATAAATAAATGAATAGGTCCAGGTAGGTCAGGAGTCAGGGTCAGTTGCACAACAGAATGTAGTAGGGAGTCAAATGTCTTGCTCAAGGACACTTCAGCAAGCTGGGCTGCTGGTTATCAAAGTTTGTACATTACATACTTAACACTGAAGATCATATCACTTCTTAAAATGACCTCAAGAGCAACCCAGCGTGCATTAACAATTTTACAACATTGTGTAAACAAGTAAATATACAAAATTAACTTATTATTTCAACGTTATAAAATGGGTGTGAGCTTCTCCATTCAAACACATTTCCTCTTTGGACAAATAAAATAAACCAAGCCCAGGTAGTGACCCGACACCTCGACAGACTCAACACCTGATCTCCCTCATTTACAAGGACACGCACATGCATGGTTCAAGTTGCAGGGCAAAACACATGCACGCACAAACATCTTCATCCCTGTGTAGCCAATACAGCTAATACGTCACTGTTGTAAAGATTACTTTACGGATGTGGTAGCAAAACATTTCGTCGTGTACGACAGGTGCTTTCTACCGTTTCATGGTGTGATGTTACTCAAGATAGGAACCGACGAAACATCCTAGAGAATGAAAATGGATTGCCCAATTATGCAATAAAAATGGATATTAATTATTATTGGTAACCGACAATCACCTTGGCTAATTTTGGAAATTCTGAAAAGGCATTAAGATGCAGCCTGCTAATAAAACAGACAAAGTGACTGGGAAGAATTCCCAACTTCTCTATCAAAATATTAAGTAAATAGGTTTTGTTTTTTTAGCATTATGTGAAGGTATAAATAGGTACTTGACTTCTACTGACGTCTGGGTCTTGGTAGTGTCGCTTTGCCAGACCATCCACACGCTGCTGAGCGGAGGACGGTCTGGCTACTCCACATAGCAGCCTGGGATGGGAGAAAAACGTGCTCTGGTTTATTGGCATTTCTTTAAACCAATCACAATCGTCATGGGCGGCGCTAAGCTCCGCACAGAGCCGCTGTAAAATAGTTGTGCGAGAGAAAACTCAGATTTGACAGATAGTCTAGCTAGCTGTCTCAATTCACCCTGCAGAGATCTGAGGAGCAGTTAACCATAGTCCTCATAAATCCACCGCAGTTTAACATTCCAACACAAAGAAAGCGAAAGGAAGCGTCGAGGATATAGACTAGGGTCTTGGTGACAGGAGATGCACCATGCATCTTCTATGATACATATGCACCACCTGGATACCTTGAAAGTAAATATTCAATAAGCATTACCAGTTCTGGGTTGAGGGAATAAAATGCAGTGACTTGAGGAAAAACTAGAAATCCTCTCGTCTCTGGTTCCCCGCAGAAGAACCCACCTGTTCTATGTTCTCCTCGTTATATGTATCCTCCTCCACCTCGTCCTCCCTCTTCTGCCCACCAACTATGTCCTCCTGGGCCTTCAGGACACCAACAACGAGACAAAAAAATAACATTAAAATAAACAATTGGTTATGTCATCCGGGTATGGCAAGTCCGTTCCTGCATGCCCTTTTTGCTCCCTCATATCTTTTGTATTTTTGCACTTTACTCATTATGTACTGCATTCGTCTGAGCATGAGAGTTACACACCTCGTCCTCTACTTCCTCCTGGTACTGGTCATCTAGCGTGTCTTCCTGTTGATCTGGGTTTCCAGCCATCTGAACGCACACAAGTCACACGCACACAAGTTAAAACACTGCGTAAAGATAATTTTTTTCTTCTATTCCCCAACTCTCACCGTCTCCATCCCAACCTCGAATCTTTTACATATGTCAGCACTGTGACCTCTGTAGTTAGTTCTGTTGATGCTGAATATAATTTCTGTGTATTTGACCGTTGCCTCGTTTCTCCTCTGGTCCTATACTCACCACCAATTCCTCCTCCACAGCAGGTTGTTCGGGGCCTGGGTGGGGGTCTTTGTGCTGGGCTGGCGCTGCCGGCTCCTCTTCCTCCTCTACCACCACCACCTCCTCCTCCTCTCTTGCAACCCTGTGCTGCGGCCGCTCGTCCTCGGCCTCCTCAAACTCGTCCTCTCCCTGGTTGTTCGGGTCGTCCTCAGGGTCCAGCTCACCAACTCCAGCGCCCTACAGAAGAAGAAGAGACCATAGTAAAATAAAACAGACTTAAAGAGATTAAAGCTTTAGTACGTACATTTGAGATATTCATAAACGTCCGTTACATTCCGTGATCACGGATGGCTTATATCATGTAGACACGCCGACAGTTTTGCTGTCATTACTTAGAATTCCTCATGGGGGCTACAGACACTACGCACTATAGATTTAAGGAAAACATACAATAATAATGTAATAGTGGGTTAATATTTGCATAAGATATGTGGAGCATTAATATAAGAATAAGAGCAAGAAATATGATAAAATGCGTGCAATAAAACTGTCGTGTGGAGGATTTGTAACTGAGTATGTTTGGCAGCTATAATAATAATAATAATAATAATAATAATAATAATATATAATGACTGTGGCAGTAAGAGCACTCTTATGTTGTATTAATTGCCTTGTTGGTATTCAGAAGCTTTAACAAATCACTGGGTTGAGGAAGATGGATAGAGGGGAGCTGAACATGCCAGCGGAGGACAGTGGGCAGGAAGGACGAAAGAATCAATTTGTGGTTGGATGGCTGAATGGACGTATGACACATGATACACTGGTGTGAATGTTAAGTGACTGAATGAGCTGAAAGGACAGACAGATGATGAGGACACACGAGTTAACAGACGGGAGTGAGCGGGACGGAGAGACACCTGCTGATGGGATGGCACTCTGTGGTCCACTTCCTGATTCTCCTCCTCCTCCTCCTCATGCAACATGTGAGCGTCTGTTAACACATACAAACATAGCCACGAAATATGAACCAACTGCAACTGTGAACTCTTTTAATACGAGAAACACTAATTCAGAAAATAGTGTAAGCTATATTGGTAATAGTATCTGACTGTTTTTTTTGTTTTTTTTACTGGTAATCTTCCCGTCTCACCTTCATCGTCCGCGTGTGGGTCCTCTTCTCCTTGAACAATGTCGTTGTCCATGTTCTCATACTCGGTCCTCTTCCTAATGACAGCAATGACAGTACAGGGCGGTCAGACGAGCACGGGCACTATGAGCCACATCAAAACAGAAATGTTGAGAAATATGCATATGTACTACAGTGGGTTTAAACATTTACTGCTTGCCATGAAGCAGTTTTTGCTCAACAGCCTTCTTTTGCGCTATCGATACATATTAACATTACATAAGTAGGGCTGGGTACTGATACCAATACCGTGACTTCGATACCGGTTCCTAAACGATTCTCAATACCAATTTTATAACTAATAAATGACCAAATTATACATTACGGCACAAATCTTTTTACTTATTTTCAGCTCCTGCTACGTGAGCCTCGTCTCTGCGTAACGTAGAGTCTATCCTGCATGTCTCTACCACGTGGAACGTTAGACAGCCAATCACCAGCATTATTAGATATTGGTAGGAGCATGCTGCATGCTGATTGGCTCACTGACGCTGATGAGAATTACGCGATACTTTAGGGGCAATTCGGTCGGTGCCTAAAAAGTATTGAATTCGGTACCCAGCCCTATTCATAAGATACTGTATATCGTTTGTGCGTTAGAACTGTTTCAATTTGCTGTTAAGTAGACACATCTGCACATAAAGACCCATAGAGTTTTCTCTTTCGTCTTTGCCCACATTTAATCAAAACGTCAAATATTTCCTCCTGGATTATGGATGTGTGTACTACGACGGAGCATTAGGGCCACATCAAGGGAAAAAAAATAAGGAGGAAGATTTTTCATTTATTTTGCATTTCGAGAATAAAGTCGAAATGTCGAGAAAAACTTGATATTTCAAGAATCAAGTTGGACATTTGAAAATGGCCTAAACCAAACTACTAGCTTTACCTATAGTCTTCTACAAAATGCATTGTGAAGGCCTATATACTCGTGAAATAATACTTCAGAATCGGATTTAATAACGCATAAACACAGTACGGTGATAAGTATTAGGACTTTGAAGAGATTGTGCCGACAATTGCGTCTGTTCAGAAGGAGAAACCACACAAACTTGGAAGAGATGGCCGTATTCCCGCAAAGTGAAATAGCTTGTAATGGACAGATGCAAGGGTATCGAAGGTTACACCTACGCGCAATACTGAGAGGATATGTTGTATCACAAGACACAATGAGTCAATTGATCAAATTGTTTGATCCTGAAGGAGTGGGGCTCAGGCGGGCGCGGCACTCCAAGGATGTAACCCATAGCCTATCTATGATGCTGCCAACATGGCAGCTGGCATGGCGGACAGTCGCTCCAATGTGATTAAGTGATAAAGGAGTTGAATTTATTCTGGTCATTTCGACTTTAAATCACGACATTTCGACATTATTCTTGAAGTGGTAGTTCAACTTTATTCTCGTCATGTTGACTATTCTCGCCATTTCGACTTATTCTTGAATTGCAAAATAAATTTAAAAAAAAAATAATTCTTTTCCCCTTGATGTGGCCTTAGTGCTCCGTCGTAGTGTGCCACTGCCAGGATTAGAGAATAATTAACTTAGTGAGTGGCAAACAGTGAATTACAACTTCCAATTTGCAGGAAGTAGATTGCATTACTGCTTAGGTTAATCAATGCAATGCCTGTCTTATTAAGTGTTCCTTTTGACATTTCTTTAGACAAAGACAATTATCCGACAGCCATGGTTGACTGATTCTCTATCCCCATGCAGATTTTGAGCTGATGTAGCAACTTCAAGACTGAAGATAAAACACACCAGGTTTGGGTCAGTTCATTTCACTTTCTTCTTGTCAAGTCAATAGTTGAAAAGCGTTGAGAAATTACATCAAATCGCACAATAGTTTTAAATGATTTGAACAGGACAAATGAAATTGCATTTACCTCATTTGTATTGGCATAGCAACCTGGAACTATCTGCATTGCTTGATACCTCTGAGTTTAAGCATGAAGGTACCTTTTTGGTAATTTGGGCAAACTACTTCTGCACCTGATTTTAATTGATTCCATCTCTGATTTGAAATCTGACCTTTGGTGCTCCTCTCTCAGCAGCTCCTCCCGTCTGTCGGCCTCCCTGTGCTGCTGATGCTCTCTCTCCTGTTCCTGCTGCAGCCTCTGCTCCCTCTCCTTCAGCACCTTGTCTCTCTGGAGCTGCAGGGCCTCCTGGCGCAGCTGGATCTGCCTGCGCTCCTCGGCCCTTTGAGCCTCCAGGTGCTGCTGCTCCTGCTGCTGCTCGTAGGCCGACTTCACGCGTTCTCCTTGGGCGGGCGCCTCGTTCTGCGGCTGGCCGTCCTGATGCTGGCCGTCCTGAGGCCTCTCCGGATGGGGGCCCTTTTGATAAATGCGAAAGGACCAACATGTAGCGCAAGAGGGAAACATTTGAGCAAATCAGAGACACAGAGTTGCTGCTAATTTGAGACATTAACTTGAAGGTGAGGTATAATTCATCCTTTGGAAAAGTTTAATAGATGAAAATGATAGCAGCAAAAAATGAGCATAACACATCATGAGCAAGCGGTCATTAATCAAAGAGGTAAACACTGAAGAAAGGTTGTAAATTATTCTGGTTTCTCTGGGATTTAAGATAAATGAGGATTAGCACTTTAATGTGAGCAGTAGCTGTGCCCCCAAGATGACAAGGACACACGTGACTAATTTATGATTACAAGGTTTGTTATGTTGCTCAATTAAGCTATTTTGAAAAAAAATTAACCACACCACTCTACAGAAATACACACTCAGATTTAAGCCAGTTCAAGGCCATTTTAACCCTGCCTAGATAAGACCGAGTATTCTAAACCAGTTCTGACCAGTTGCGGCTGGCGTCTCTGTCGGTCCAAGGCGTTCTCATCCGGCTGTTCCTGTTCTGGCTCCTCCTCTTCCTCCTGTGGTTGGTCCGGGTCCTCCTCCAGCTTCTGAGGCTGTCCTGCTTGAGCCATCTCCTCCTCTGCCAGCTCCCTCCTCCTCTCAGCCTCTCCCTCTCCATCCTCCTCTTTGTCTGACAAGGTGTGCTGGAATACGGTGGGCTGGGACTTGATCTCGGACTGGGCATGCATCTCCTTCTCTTGATGGTCCAACTGAGGACAAAACAATAAGAGAAATAATTAGATTTGTGTGTTTTTATACTTAACAGTACGCCGTTTTGTCTTCATAAAAGTGATCTAAAGAATCCCACGTTACCCTAGTGTCCTGGTGATCATGCTGATCGTCCTCATGGGCGGGATCCTCTTTGTCTGGCTGTTTCAGTACGGTGGCCTGCTGGGACTCGGGTGCTATGGCAGCAGCTTGTGGCTGCTGGGGGGCAGGGTTTTGTTCAGGCTGTCTCAGATTTGGCACCCTGTTTAGGGACTCCCTCAGCTGCTTGTATTCATCCACCTGCAACTGAAGGGTAAAACATACATAGGTTGGCTAAGATTGAAAATCCTGGGAAAATTGGGTGATGCTGCGTGATTCTCAGTATTCAAAAAGCACACACACAACACCTCTGGCATTTTTCTTTTATTTTTTAAGATAATTTTTTGGCATTTTTAGGCCTTTATTATTGACAGCTTAGACTTGAAAGGGGGGGAGAGAGAGAGAGAGAGAGAGAGAGAGAGAGAGAGAGAGAGAGAGCGAGCGAGCAGGAATGACATGCAGCAAAGGGCTGCAGGTCAGAACCAAACCCACGGCCGCTGTGTCAAGGACCGAACCTCTGTATATGGGCGCATACTCTACCAGGTGAGCTACCCAGGTGCCCACGGGCATCTTTCTTTCGTCTCTACGGAGGGATTATACAGTCTGCTGCAATAAACATTTTCTTCTGCTTTATTGAGAAGGTTAAAGATAGGCTGAGAGGAGTGCAGAGCAGGACTTGCTCTTCAGTTTTTAAGCATGACCTTGTCTTTTATCAGCTCATTCAGATTATTGACAACCTGTACAGCAGTTACAGAGACTCCTCATCACCTGGCTGTTTTACTCCATTAACACCGCCCTAGTCTCTGCAGCTTTACAGCTAACATGCTTAACACACAAACCCATTCTCGTGACAAATTCAAATACAACTCTCCAGCCTATCTACATGTCAAAATCTTTCCTCAAGCCTTCGATTACTCCAGGCAATAACATGTGCAACAAAAATATGTGACCAAAATACTTGATGATGCAGCAATTCAGCCTCTATCAGCTATTGTATTCAGTGACTGGAGTGAACAATGAGACTGCACCTCTGCTGCTGCCGTCCTACCTGAGCTGCAGCCAGCGCACTCTTGTGGTCTTCCAGTGTCAGTGCGAGCTGGTTGTGGGCCGTCTTCAGGTCCTGATGCTGAACCTGGACGCACAAGGGCAACCAAAAAGCATGAATGAACCATTTATCTGTATGGAAGGCTTAAATGTACTGCCTAAAATCTTTTATTTAAAGTAAAATTTAAGATAAGTTAAGGTGGGTTTTTCACGAATGACTGGCAACTTTATTTCTTCCATTTCAGAGAGGCAGAGAACACACATCGGGACTCATGTGGGTAGATTGTTATACGAACAAATGTCCTCTTATTTTCTGTTCATAACCACGATTTCTTTTTATTTAGTTAGTACCCATTGATATTTTGGCATTCACCAAGGTTCTTATTTTTGCTCTTCTCTTAGAAATGAACATCTTGTTTTCACAGTGCACAAATAGTTAAATTTAGCTAAACAAAAATAGCTTTAAATTTGAGGAAAAAAAAAAAAATGCATGAATATCACAATCAAATTTAGAATATTATATGTTTTAGAGTCATTCTAATGATTGGATTATTAAACTTAAATCAAGAAAATACTAAAGAAATACTATTGGTCCATCAATCCCAATAAAGACTATAAAACCCCTTGGATTATATAGAGTGCGCTCAGCTTTTGAATGGCTTACATGCTGCGGCCGTCTGCTGACACAGCATTAACAGCATCACAAATGTTTTGCAATTACTGGGTTTTTGATTTTCCAGTAATACCCAGTATTGACGCTCATTGGTGGAATGTAAAATAGTACATTTACTCAAGTACTGTACTTAAGTACAAATTTGAGGTACTTGTACTTTGAGTATTTTCTTTTCATGCCACTTTCTACTTCTACTCCGCTACATTTCAGAGAGAAATATTTTACTTTTTACTCCACTACATTCATCTGACAGCTTTAGTTACTAGTTACTTTACAATTTAAGATTTTTGCACACAAAAACACATGAAGTTTAAAAAATACGTTTCATTATAAATTAAACTACCCAACAATATAACGGCCTACAAATAATACTGAAATGATTAGACAAGTTAACACTTAGTTGACTGACAGTTTTTGATTGTTTCCAGTTTCTAAAATGTGAGGATTTTTCTACATCGAGTACTTTTACTTTGAATACTTAAGTACGTTTTCCTGATGATACTTGCATACTTTTACTTAAGTAACATTTTCAATGCAGTACTTTTACTTGTAACAGAGTATTTCACAGTGTGGTATTAGTACTTTTACTTACAGTAAGTAAAGGATCTGAATACTTCTTCCACCACTGCTGATGCTCTGGAAAATCGCGTTTATTTTGTTTGATGTTTATTTAACTGTACATTACAATTACTAACGCTGAAGTTCTTCATCTTCTTACAGCCTTTTTTGGTGGCACCGCTCCAATTCTTGGGCATGCACGTGGCACAACACCTGCCCTATATAATGTTTAGGGGCCGTTACCTATGTTAATAACAAACAGCAGATTTGGACGGTTAATAACGTGCATCTGGAGTTGACTTCTTATTTTTTCACTTAACAGAAAATTAAGAGAAATTTAAGAGAATGATGCTGCATGAGGCTCTTTGTATGCATCTTCATACTGAAAGGAAGTTGGAAGATATATATGACAAATCATTAAATAGAACAGGTTTAGTCTCACCTGTGCATCCTGTAGCTGTGTGTGAATGTCATGGTGGGCTTTCCTCAGCTGTTTATTTTCCTCTTTCAGGTTATATACATTATCTGCCATGACAAACAGCAAACACATCAACAGAGAGCATGCATCTTAACAGGAGGTTGCACTGCAAAACATTTCCAAAGATAATTAGAACTACTTGTGTTTTTTTAATCTTTCTTTTTTATCCTTATGACTCATGTTACAAACGCTGGGTCCAGTCAAAGCCCGTCTACGGAAAGCCGTTCCACTCCCTATTCAGCCCCATTGTACCGAATTTGGTTGCAGTTCCACCAGAGTTCCACTGGGGGTGATCACGGTCCAGTGCTGAATGAATGGGACTCTATGGAGCTAGACGGCTAAATTTGTCTCTTTCGCCCGATTGTCGTTGAGAAATCTCAGATTTCATTGTAGTTTTTGGAAGTTCAACATAGATTATAGGTCAAAAGTTGAATGAACGAGTACTTGTGTCCTTTCGATTTCTTACAGGTTGAGTCGTTGTTGCCCATAACACGCTAGCATTCTGCTAATGAATGCTGATTGGTCAGTGAAGGACTGATTACGATCGGAGATCCCACTTGACGGCATCCGAAGCAGAACCAGAATGTCAGAGTGAATATTTCGGCGTCGTCTTTAAAACATTAGCAAACCTCTGTCGTGTATTGACAGGGAGAGCCTAACCTGTCAGCTGTGTTGTCGACGCCTCGAGAGAAAAAAGGAAGTGACTAAGAGCTTGCCGTAAAGCAGTACCTCTGGCCGTATATGTGTATGACGTCATGGACATTTTAAAAGGCTTTTTAGAACAAAAAAAGCCACTTTAAAAAAAAAAATCTAACACCCAGCAGTGTGTATTTTCTTAGCCTCCCCTTTCGAATGCAACATTCAAATTACTAGACAAAAAATTATATCCTGAGGAAAGTGGATTTTGAGGGGTATAGCTCCATAGAGTCCCATTCATTCTGCACTGGCCTGTGAGCGCCCCCTATATGGAACTCTGGTGGAACTGCAATCAGTTCTGAAGCCGGAAGTAACGAGAGAGTGGAACTTCTTCCCTTATTAGAAATTCTTTGGTCCAGTTCTTGTTCCTGCTCGAAGCACTGGCCACAGAGTAAATATCTTAGTAAGTAAGTAAAGTAATAAGGCTTGAAGGAGAGGACGGTTTCAACTAAATGGTACAATACAACAAAACCTTTTTTTCTAGTGTAGATCTAAAGGTCTGCTCATGAAGCACTTACACTACTTCAGACATGCAGTATTTTATTAAGTCAGAAGATGGAGACAAAGTAAAAATGTCTAATGATGACACCAGTACAGAAAGCTACACTGCGTTGGTACTATGTATTCGTGTGTAACTGAGTGGTGCTAAAATACAGTAACATGTCCGTGTGTATGACCATCTGTACCTTTGAGGTGGGAGATTTCCAACTCTTTGTTTTGCTGCAGTTTCTCATAGTGCTCTTTGTGTTCGTCCAGCAGCCGGTTGTGGTCCTCGCTCTGGACTTGGTGCTGCTCCACCAGATTGTAATACTGCTTCTTCAGGTCATCATGCTGGTTCTAACAAAGAAGGAAGACTACTGTCATAAGACAATATGTAAAGCATCTATAAAGCATACAAATCAGAATTGTAAACCCTTCCCCCACACATAAACTTTCCCCAAAAGAGAGGAAGGATGTAGCAAAAGGATGTACATAAAGATGACAGGAAGAACCTGTTACGTTAATATGAGGATGTCTGTGTTAATGGCAAGAATAAAGAAACCTACAGTGTAAAAATGTGTATGTGTATGAGGGGATTGTAATAAGTTATACCTTTAGCATCTGATGTTGCACTTGTAGAGAATTGAATCTGCTGCTGGAATCTTGCTGTTTGAGCATAAAAACAAAAGTTATGAAAAACGTTCAATAACTTCAGCAGTTATTGAGAAAGATGAAAACTAGTGAATACTTGCTGTAGTTCAGGCTTACTGGTAATGTCACAACAGATAATGGTGTAGAGATGAATTATAGCGAATAGTGGAAGTTGCAGCAGCGATATTTAACAACGCAATACACGCAGACAGAAAACAAAGGAGGACAGGTGATAAGAGACAGATTAAAGTATATAAAAGTCTATAAAAGCAAAGATATTTGCAAATGATACTTCGTCATAGCAGAGGTGGTAGCTGTGTGGAAACATACCTTCTCCTTGTTCAGTGACTGTTGTGCATCAAGTTTATAAACCAGATAATCTAGGAAACAGAAACAGCAAATGGTCTATTTTAGTTTGTTGTTTTTTTTGTTTTGTTTTTTAAACAAGATGAATTTAATTGTAACCAATGCGATGGAAAATTGTGTGTTAACGGAGAAAAAGCACAACACTATGATGCTGACTTACATAAGCATGAGGTTCATTCTGATGCCGTGAAAATACCATAAAAACTCAAACACACTTCTTCATTAATACTTCGGTCTACTCACTAAAATGACATACTGTCCCTGAATCAGAAGTCCTCTTCTTTATTTCAAAATAAAATACCCATACTGTTATACTTCTACACAGCTCAGCTGCTGCAGATTGTGTTGTGAAATAGTTACGGTGGGTAAAAACTCAAAATGTGTCAAAATATGACTTACAATAACAAAGTCATCAAAGATTGTAAGTACTATTGTATACTGCAAGCTAATATTTGTTCTACCAAATGATATCCATTCTTAGAATGAGATATTCATTTTCCAAAGCTCCTTTCAATGGAGACATATCTCAAGAGTCATAATTCAGCGTAGATGTTATTTTTCTCACCTTCTTTGGCCTTTTTGTGCTCTAACCTCTCCTTCTGAAGAGACTTCTCTAACCTGGAGCGGTGCTCGTACACCACTAAACGTATAAAACAGAGATGGGGGGTAAAGGGAAGGAGATGGAGAGAGAAAACAGGTGGTTTAGTGAGCGGTTTGAACTCTGTTAGGGCCGAGTGGAAGGTAAGCTAAACAAAAAGAGAACTGTAATACAAACGTGCACTGCACAAAACATATACACTCACAAACGCTTTAACATTCATCTTAGAGAGGTACAGAAATAGGACATACATTTTATGGTTGATATGACAGCCAGGTGTGATATGTATTCAACCAGACTGTCAGCTCAGTACATGACAGCTCCGCCAACTGCAGAAAGCTGTGGTATTCCTCACAAGGCTGGTGCTCCAAAGGTATTTACAAATACTACTAGTTTGGCTCAGGTTGCTTATGTGCCTGGTGGGTGGTGTCAGCCACAAGCAATAGTACAACCATGAGTATGGGTAATTATGGGAGAATATTTGAGAGTAGACTCAGTATGCTTATTTGAACTGAGATCCTGCTACTTTAGCTCTTACATTCACTTCTCCAGCTGTCCTCCTACAAACTCCACACACACACACCGTCATGCAGTTTCTTTTATTCCCTCCATTTTTCATCTTCATCATTCAAGCCCCTGTGGGGAATTAGGGTCATTGTAGCAGCAGACCGCAACATGGAGATAGCATAACATAATACACTGTTCCGACGCTGATGCAACAGATAGTTACACACAAAAAAATGCAACATATGAATAAGTAATGTCCGGTTTGCATGCTGCAGGTCTGTTTTGTCAACTTGCTCCATTCACCTGCCCTACCCATCCTTGTTTTTCTTCTTACAAATGAAGCCTCGCTAGGCTGATCTACTGGGTGAAGTTTCTAGAAAACTCCTGTGAGACTGTCTAGGCTCAGTGTGTGTGTGTGTGTGTGTGTGTGTGTGTGTGTGTACATATTCTGGCAGAAGGGAGGTTGAAGCAAATAACCACCAAATGAAACAAAAGAGGAAGAAAGATTAGGGAGATGAATGTTTCAAAATATTTCAATGAGATAGCATTCTACTGCAAACATCTTAAAATGTCCTGCTTATACTTAAAGGGGCTGTACTCAAAATACTAAAAAACAGCGGGGCGGGATTGCCTCCACACGGCTCTTACAGTCCATTCCCATATACGTGAAATACCTACCTTTTTTCAAGGCCACATGCACTAGTGTTGTGTTATTGTTTTAAATCTACTTCATACAAGTACAATCACATTTAAAACAGATATTTGTTAGCCATTATAAATGTTATTCTCACACAGTATTATTTGCAACTCATTCAAGTAGAGAGAATAAGAATGTATGGCCACATGGTTTATGAGTGAGGTTTCATTCAACATTGTTGTATTGTTTTATGTGAAGCATTGTGTAACTTTGTTTTGATGAGTACCAAGTGCCCATCAACACTTTGATAACAAACACTTTGTTCACCTAACCTCAGTTCATTTGTTCAAGAAATGCATTATCTTACTACTTCAATTGGAAAATATGGACCACCTCTAAATGCACAATTAAAAAAAAACAAATCTGTTCTGGTACTAATCCTTTGTCGTGGTCTTGGGCCAGCCCCTGACTCACCCAGCTTTAAAAAAAATAAAAAATAAAATAACAAAAAAAAAAAAAAATTCTTCTTCCAGGTTCTTACATGTTCTCTCTGACTCTCCTGCCTTGGGTTGGGGGGGCTGGGCGGTCGAACTGATGATGTGGCCTTCTGAGTGCCAACTCAA
>NC_135857.1:21454331-21594331 GCF_031162955.1 Sander vitreus
GGGCCACAACCCATGAGTTGATCCAGGTCACAGAAGAGAAATATGTATTACAAATGACAAAACTACTAGTAAACATAATCCACCCAGTAAACCAATACTTATACATAAAACTAAACAGAAATCTGTGAGTTTTCTTTTTAAACACAAAAGGCTACTCAGAAGACAAAGGCTGGGTGGTGTGAGTTCCCAGTTTTCCAGACAGGTGGGAACCCGGCATGACCCTTACTTCCTCTTATCAACCAAATAATGGACTTCCAGATGAAGATTGAAGGGCAGAGAGATTTGGACATTTGAGACCCCTGACCCAACAATATTACAAAAGTCCCAGTAACAAATTCTAAAATCAAAAGGAGTGATTTAGTTTTAATATGTATATGAGCTGCTAGTTTATATTCTGAATGGTGCCAGCAAACCTGTTTGTTCAAAAATACATAAACACCCAAATCAGGTCTGTTAAATCCCAGGAGAAAGTGCATTCCAACTCAAAGACCAATAGTATTTATTTTATCTCATGGATAAAAACAAACCATTCCAACAGCAGGCGACAACAGTGTTGGTGATGTAAAAAATATCACAATCATTTAGAGACGTCTGCAATCATTTTCATTTGATTAATGTTTTGCAAATCACATATAAATAACGATACGTCTGGGTGGGTGGGGGAGTGTGTGCAAAACCTCAAAGTGCCAGTTGATCTTTTTAAATGACAACTGCCAGCCTGTGGTTATAGTGGGCAACAGTGAATCAATGCAGCTGGCTCACAGCCCCCCAAGCTATGGCCCACCTCTAAATATAGGGCACAAAAAAACAGCAATCAACAGCCAGCCATGGATATCAAGTGGCCCTGGCCTTGTGATTGACTGAATGATCCATTGCTTCACAATGGAAGTAAGGGTGTGGTGCACAAGTTGAGAGATACAAATGAAGTTTAAGCACACCCGCTTTATTTAAAGTGTCACATTATACTGTCATACTCTCTTTTTCTGGATACATCAACTTGGCTGCAGCTTCTTGAAAAATAAAATGGGAGCCATTTGTATAACGTTTACATCGAGCTGACTAAAAGAAGTCACTTATCTTTAAGAAAACAGATATTCAATTGAGATGGCATTTGAACACTGCCTTACTTGAAGCAGTTTGTTCTTCTATCTTGTTATATGTGGGACAGCTGTCCTCCCTATCTTTGTCTTAGAAATGGACACAATAAAAAGTATGACAGAAACTTGCACATTTCTCATATAAGGCTGCCCTCTAGGTAGGACTGTAACAATTCCAAATTTTGCTGTACAATTAATTGTCTCAGAAATTATTGCAATTAACAATATAATTGTCTCTTTCAGTCAAATTTAAAACATTTTTTTTTTTAAATTTATTTATTACTTTTTCAAACAAATTAAAGTTTTGAATGAATTCCATGATGCATCTTTTGGTTATATTATACACAGCCTCTGAAGTAAACCACGCCTCTTTATTGTCATAAAAACATTGTATTTTTTTTCTTAAATGAACATCAAATTGACAATAGTACAGTATTATATAGTTTTCCAGACCTTAGCTAATGTTAGCAATTAATTGCGGTTAAACAAAGAAACCACAATTATGTATAAAAGAAAATGATATAATAATTGTTACAGGCCTACCTCTAGCCTAACCACTACAAACCAAATGATTTACTGTTTAACAATGTAATTTGTCACAGATATATTATATTATATAAGAGCAACAAAAAAAACACAGGCTTATGTGCATGCATATACTTTAACAAACATGATAGGTAGGAGCTTAAAAACAACTTCATGGTATGTCTGCTGGACCAAGCTGTGGATGACAGGGAGAGATGACTGCTGGGTAGGTGGATCAAAGGCTGCATTAAATTAACAGGTTCAGAGTCTGGGCTTAAACTCTGACAATCTATTTGACTCTCTGATGTGGGCACAAAACTTCTAGATGAAGCAATGTAGCGGGCTCTCCGCCCAGCTGTTAAGTTTAAACTCATGGCATAATGACATGACACAAAAGCTCACATCCTGTCTATGTTTATATGGAGTGAGTGAATCCGTGAGGTTACTGTAGGACAAGACTACGTATTTAATCTTTTGTAGAGTGGGGGGCGTGCAAAAAGCATGTTTAATAGAAACATTCTGCTAGTATTACAGGGAAGTATGTCTCCCTAGGTATACTATTGTATATGTGTGTCACTATTTTACAAACAAATAAATTTGTCTATATCTACTGATTTTCAAATGTGAATGTTTCATTACTGTAACTAAATAACTGGTGACTTCAGACCAACAGATCTTTACAATGCAGGTATCTCATCATATTTTAAAGTGCAGCCAGATACTGTAAACGAACAATCTCTGATCCAAATGCAAACAAATGTAGTATGCGGACAACACACTATGAAGATGTTGGGGCACCCAGCTGGCTAAACCCTAAAATGGTTTTAAAAACAAGCCAGTAAGCCAGTACTGTATGTAACATTGCAACACCACTGCTTTAAAACCAAGGTGACTGTGCTCTTTCCTCCCGTACCTCCAGTTGTGGCTGACAACATATGTTCTAGCTGACCTCATGACTTTAAAGTATACTAATCTGTATACTGTTGAGGTGAGCCCAGGGACAACTACAACCAGGTGTGTGTGTGTGTGTGTGTGTGTGTGTGTGTGTGTGTGTGTGTGTGTGTGTGTGTGTGCGTGCGTGTTTGTGTACAGCCTCCAGTCAGCAGTAAACCTCACTTCTGGGTGTGGGGGTATAATTTCATTTTACAGTAGGCCTATGCAAAAGGCAGACCTGTCCAGCCAAATTGTAACTCTTTGATGAATTTTAGAGCCAGTAGGACTATGGCAACCAGAAGGGCTATGCTCAATTTATCACAGGATTAGGCTCCCTAAAGCCATAGGTCAAAGACAGGCTCTGGTAAATCACCGCTTGTGTAGTTGCAGTCTATAGTTAGGTAAGATGGCAGACGAGACATAGTTTTAGTGGAATTCTTCTAGCATTTGACACGCACACACAAATAAGCTTTCGATAAAGTTTTCAGCTGTGCCTGGCATTGCAAGCTATACCACCACCACCCACTGTTTAGCTTAATAAGACACGTTGACTAACAAGCTAAGCTTTGGCGTTTTAAGGTGCTAACTGGATGCCGAACTGAACTGTGGTTCGTATTAAATCATCATGTTTTTTTTAAGAGGTGTAAGCACGACAACAATAAAATTGCAGTTTTGCTGGAGGAATCTTGCGTGCCGTTCGCTATTTAAAAGAGACCGAATTCTTACGCTCACCTCTGTCACCTAACAACCTTCAATCACATCACCGTCAGTGTTTACCTTGGAGTTGTGCCGAAAGTGACTCTTGGTGTTGCTGGTACTTCAGTGCCATTGCCTCAGTCCTCTTGAGCTGTTTGTGCATCTCATACGATATCATCCCCCCGTACATTATCCCGCAGACCAAGGTGACCAGCAGGAGACACTGGAAGATCCTCCGCTGCCTCCGGGAGCACACCCCGCTTCCCATGTTGGACCCGCACCCCTCCCCGCTGAATGCTCGAGAAAACCCCGTCTCTGGTGCTGCAAACTTCCGACTCAACTTTTTACCTCCTGGTGAAGACCGAATAAGCCCTCCTCCCCTCACTCCCCGAGCATTTCCAAGCAGAAAATACGTGTTAAGTGCTAATATTTACCGATGTGTAACCTACATTATTTCCCCATAGCCACATCCACTCGCGACTCTCCCCTGTGACTTCAAAGTAGCCGCTCAGATTTTCGCTTCACTTCACGTCAAACTCCAGCTCCGCGCTGCTGAAATGCAGGACAAAGCGAGACTGACGACTCCCGCTTGCGTCTCTGTTTCCCCCTGTAGACGTTAACTTTTCCGACGCAATTTAAATAAGCTTATGGGAAATTAAAACCTCAAGTCCCCGACGAGGCCTCCATAGCACCTTTAACTTTAGTTACGTGTCAGCCCAGCAGCTGCCTGCCATCCCAGTTCAACTCTGAAGGAAGTCCCTCCTCCGAGCCTATATTTCCCTACTCCCGCCCTCTAAAAAAATAAAGTGGGTAGTTTATCAATTGGTCGCCCGATCACTCGATCAAAAAGCAGCTACTAAGGTGAAGGTGAATGATTTTTCCATCCATGACAGACCTGTTGTAATGCTGTTTTAGCATCTTAGGATACTATGCAAATACTTTGTAATCAAAGCTACAAAATATAAAATAAATACAAAATATAGGAATATTTGAGACAGTATGCCACCCTACAGCAGCTTTGAGTCGTAGGCCTACTACAGTAATTTCAAGCCCCAACACCCCCCTTACAAAGTATTTTTTAATAATATAATTTTTAAAAGAGAATTAACTGGAATTATTGTTAGAATGTTTACTGTGTAAATTATATGTGATATTCAAGGGATTAGGACAGTATTGAAAGGAAACAGTGCAACCCAGCATAAGCATTTATTTCCTTTTAATATTAACTTTAGATGCATGTGCAAAACAATCAAATATCTGTAAACTAAATATACTAACATAACCTTCACTTCAAAATGAGCAGAGGGAACTCGTAGTTTGCACGAATGGGGGGGGTGCTATGTGCCATGACAGAACAGAGACTGCATTCATAATGAAAATTTGTTATTAAAGAAATGTGTCCCTCTATTTCTTTTCCTTCTCATCAAAACAAAATAGACAAATATCTTGACTGAGGATATAGGCCTACTGTATATTGCTGTTTATTCAGGTCTTAATATACAGTTATAATCATACATACAGTGGTTTTACATACAGTTAATATCAGAAGACATTGTCAGGAAACATACCCTGACACAGAGCTTCAAATTACTATATATTTGGCCATGTACAATTTATCTGAAAAATTATGCTTAAAGAAAATAAATACATCATAGCAATACAGTGTGACCATTAAAGTAAAAACTACAGTCTTATAAATACTACATGTTCTACAGTATTCAGTAATAATATATATATACAATAAGTATGTATTTTATTGTGCTAGATTGAAAAAGTATATCAGACTAATTTAAAAGGAATTGAAAAGGGATCAAAGTATGAATCGTGCAATACAAAAATAACTTGCAAAAACGCAATCTATTGGTGAAAAAAATTTACTCTAATTGCATATATTTGCAAATCAATTTCCTTCTCAGTAAACAAAGTCGGAAGAAATCCCCCAATATCTACATAATTCCACATTATTGCATCAGCTGACTGGCTAAGAACAGAAAAAAAAAACAGCCAGTCACGTTGTTCGTGGTATTGTGATGATAATGACCAACATATGCTTAATGCTATGATTAGCATTAAGCTAATGATTTGATTTGAATGATTTTATTTTTATATGGAATGTGTGCAAGCCAGCTCTTCCTGCACACTGGGAGAAATAAAATGTCCACACTATGAGGTAGAGAAATGTTAAGATCTCTGCAAGTACAGCACCTAAGTTATGCAGAGATGACAGATTGCAGCACCACACATACTGTGTAACATTTGGCACAACATTGATGAGCTGTTAGTTTGGCTAGTGATCTAAATGAATGTCCAATAACTTGAAGTGCTCGTCATCAGTAAGACTTTTAGATTTGTTCTGTTCCGATGTGTTCTATATTTCTCCTCTGGTTTGTTGTCATCTATTTGTTTTGTGTTGCTATGTGAACAACGGTAATGAAACTAATAAGAAAAAAGTGTTTTAAATTTGACTTGACAAGAGCATCTTTTCTGCTTTAAGCAGACATGACGGAGTAGAGTAGAAGCACATCTTAAATGTTGTAATTTTGAGCCTCATTACTTCAACAAGTCTTCAATAACATCCCATTAATGTTCATATTCTTAGATCCATCTGAAAATAGTCAGGTCTTCTTTAATGAATGTTTTTGAATGTCATGAAGATGTTACAAAAGAGGCCGCCATTATTTAAAATGGTCAATACTGCTCACAACACAAAGACAGATCAAATTGTAGGAATAAGAGAAGGTAAAAAAGAGAAAGCGTTTCACTGCATTTTCCATGAAAAACAGTGGCTTGAATAAATCACTGTAAATAGTTACAAAATCAAACTTAATTGAATTAAAAAATAATTTAGTTCTAAAATGAATAGATAGTGCATTTATATTAAGAATTTCATTTAAAAAAGGCACAAACAACGTGTTTCTCTTGGACAGCAGAGAGCTTTGACAAAGAAAGCAGAGAAATGCTTTGAAATAGAAATGAGGCCGTTATACACAATGAAATGAACATTATTCAGGTGGTGGGACGGCCCCCTTCAGACGTTCACATCCTGGCTATTTCATGTCATACAAACTATGAGTCTAGTGTTCTGATGTTTAGCTCATGACAATTTCCTGTTAGCCACAGTTAACCATCCATAAATCAACAACCAGAAATAAAAAAAACTATCAACTTCACAACAGTCGTGTTGGTACGTCTATTACTGGGCTCACACAAACTCTGCAATTAATGGCACTCAAATACCAAATCAGACAAGAAAACTTCAATCCCATACAATGCATCCTAGTATAATATTGAAATCCTCTACAGCAGTATTTACCCTGTCAAAAATGTGTAAATATAACAGGCACTTCATTTTTTTCATAAAGCTTGCATTTGTAAAGAGCCGTCTGGCATTGAGCTTCTTCCTCTTGGTGTGTATGGTCCCCAATGGCCAATGAAAATACAGTTATTCCATCCAAAACAAAATCAAGAAATCTCAGTGGAGAAATGTATCAAAAATGAGTATTTATAACCAGAAAAAAAATGTAATTGATCTTAACTCGCCTACCTAGAGAGAAACAGAGAGACATGGTTGCAGATACAGACAACTACTCTGCAAAAAAACTTGCTTTCGGAGGGGTTTTGTGCCCTTAGCCATTCCTGCCTTACATAGCCTGGGCGCACCGTAACAGACTTGTGTTGTTGTAAGGTTCTTGTTTGCTTAGTACTTGTTTGAGTGTTTGCTTGTGTACAGATTGTGAAAGCAAATTTCCTCTATAGAGGACACTAAAGAATTGATTCCTGTGTTAAGAAAAATGTATTGACCAGATATTTGCTGTAGCTTTTCCTGCCCTTTTACCACAGTAAACCATACAAGAGTTGATCATGTTTGTCCTCTTAACAGCAAAAACAGCAAGACTATCATGGGCGCACTGGAATTGCCTGCTGGTATTACATCATGGCTGCTAGTACCTTCTACAATGCTTCTAAAATGTCATTGTTCTCTAAAGTTGTTATGAGTAAATCAATGACCACAGAGAATCCACAGAAGAAGAAAAAAAACGTAGACTGAGCGGTCCATTCTCGACTGCGTGGTCCATTCTGTGTCCTATAACAGTGACAGTTCCACTTCCTCACACAGTAGAGGCTCCACCTCCGGGACACTGAGTAGTGTGCTGCTTTTAGCAGAGCTGTTTTTCCTGTACACGATGAACTGGGCAGTCACCTGACTAAGTTAAGGCTTAAACAGAAACATAAAAGGAATTAGTGACAATTAAACCTAATAACAGAAGTTTTGTACATACAGGTATTATCAGAAGATATGACATACTTTGTTCAATCAACTTGTGGCTAAACCTGTAATTTAAAGGATACAAAGAAGTCAAGTATGAGGACTCCCAGGCTGCCGATGAGCCAGGCCAGATGTTTGATGATGAAGGTCTGTTTGGAGCCCTTCAGCGCAGGCAGGACCACGATGACGCTCAACCCATATGTTCCATTGCCCATCATGGCCAGGGCAAACAACAGGTAAGAGGTGCCCTCTGTAGACTGACGCTGGAACTAGAATGAATAGAGTTCACAGTATTTTGTTAATAGACCAAACAGCAGGACCTGCACTGGACTTGTAGGTATAATTCATATTTTCAATGGGCATTCTTTACTTTAGCACTGTGTTATTACTGGAGCTTCATCTCCTAGCGTGCACATGTGAAAACCCAGTCAGAGGAAAAGGTATGGTACTATAAGTTTACCAAAAGCAAGGTTTCGGTTTTACTCACAACAACTAATTTGCTTTCTGTGTACTTGTGCTTCAAAAATATTACCGACAACTGTAACAAGATTAAAGAATTGTGTTATTTTATCTTTTTATTGCTATCAACAAATCCCCTAAAGGGATGACAACCAACTATGATTTCATTCTACGATGTACTGTATTGTCTGTGGCGTGGCACTGGACATTAAAAAGAACAGATTACACAGATTGTTAGTTTATTCTAACTGCAGTACCTAACAATAGGGTCATTCAGCACAAACAGCAGGAAGGATGGGTGTTCTGTCAGTGTAGCTGAAATACAATCATCACTTCTGAGAGCATACATCCAATATTGTGAAACCAAAGAAACATTTATATTTTTATACTCTGGTGTGGCTACAGAGTTCAATCTGTCCCCAAAAGTGTGAAATACTGAAATGTGAGAGCCCTGTAAAAACTACATGGACTGGACCCAAACAATACTATTCAACCAGCAAGTGTTTGCCAGAGTAATACTGAAGGTTATCATCAATAATAGTCATATATATTTTTTGTTTTGTTTCACCAAACTGGGTGAGTAACTTGCCAATATGAATAATATGGTGAACATGTTTTGGGCTTTCTGCAGAAAAAACAAACACGTTTGAACAGGCAGGAATTTCCACAGGGAAAATCCGACTTAAATGATTTACAATAGTCAGGGAAAGTGTGTGTTTGTGTGTGTGTGTGTGTGCCCAGAAGTTTCTCTGGCACTAGCAGCATACTGAGACGATTCCATCCAGTGAATAATAGCTGCAGTCGAGCCAGGATGTTTCTCCAGCACAACAGCACCATTGTTTTTGACGTCTGGTTCTTATTTTGACACACAAACACATAAATCCCACCTCCTTATTTCAAACCCACTAACAGTCCCTGTTAATGATTAACTGACATATAATAAGTACAGTTTTCTGATGGACCCCCTGGGATGAGACCCTGAGAAAGCTGTCTAAGATCTCCCATCAGGATGGCATTGCTCACATGATGCAAACCAAACAAACTCCAAATCTCAACTGAATCACACCAAGAATGTGCCACTTACATTTTTATAGAGTTGGGGAAAACGGGAGCAGAGGTAGAAGATGGATGCCAGGTATCCACATATATAGCCAGTGATTTCCACTGATTTAGAGGTAGTTGGACTCTGGCATAATGAGGAGAGAGAGAGAGAGAGAGAGAGAGAGAGAGAGAGAGAGAGAGAGAGAAAATGTTACAACTACACAAGAAACAGTACAATTACAATCTCCAGTCAAAAGTGAATTAATATGTGTCCAATAAACCTTAAAATACTGGGGAAGAAAACAACCCAAATTTGATTTATGAACACTTAAATCTAACGCATGCACATGTTGACACGTGGATGCAAATATATACAGTACACCGCACACAATCTACCTACCTGGGTGTCTAAAGATGAACTGTGGTCAATGATGAGTTTGGGTAAAGCCAGGAGAACTAAGGAGGCAGCGCCACACCACATGAAGCACAGCCACTTCAACACAGGGCTTTCTAGAAGAAGAAAAAACTGACAGTGAAGACACGCACAGGAAATTAATATTCCCCCCCCCCCCAACATAACATGACAATCGCACTCCTTTAGTGTCTTCACCTATTGTTTTACACTAGAAAAGTGCAACAGACATGCATAATTTTTTTAATCAGTGAAATTATAAGTAGGCCAGTAACAAAGACTGCATAAACTAACTACATACACTACCGGTCAAAAGTTTGGGGTCACTTAGAAATTTCCATTCCACTCCATTATAGACAGAATACCAGCTGAGATCAGTTGCATTGTTTTTTTTAATCAGGGCAGCAGTTTTCAGATTACATTATGTGCTTACATAATTGCAAAAGGGTTCTCCAATGTTTTCTCAGTTAGCCTTTTAAAATGATATCAGATTAGTAAACAGAATGTGCCTTTGGAACATTGGATGAATGGTTGCTGATAATGGGCAATGTAGATATTGCATTAAAGATCAGCCACTTCTTTCTACAACAGTCGACAACCCTTTTGCAATTATGTAAGCACATAATGTAATCTGAAAACTGCTGCCCTGATTAAAAAAAACAATGCAACTGATCTCAGCTGGTATTCTATAATGGAGTGGAATGGAAATTTCTAAGTGACCCCCAAACTTTTGACCGATAGCGTATGAGCTGTGTGTAGTCTTGGATAAGTTTCAGCATGAGTCCTTAGGTAGTCATGCACTTTTGGCTTCTTTGGTAACTACCCATAAGTTCATAACAACTGGAACTGTCCCGGTTATCTCTGAAGTCATCAGGTGACTCAAATTCAAATGAAACATGAAGCAGGAAATACTTCCTTCTTCAGTTATGCTTTCATTAATCTAGAGGGTCATGATATGGTTGAATGACTCACACAGGCATCACATGCCAGCTCCATTGGAAATCAAGAGCAGAGACAATATCAGGGCTTACTTCTGCTGGAGTTGTTTTTGATCTTATAGTAGAGAAACTGCGAGATGAGGATCAGGTCTGTGAAGATGTAGAACACCACTGTGACTACCTGAGAGAGGAACATGGAAAAAAGAAATTAAATTTAAAAAATTGATTTTGCAGCTAAACTCATAACATTTGTTGGTTATGACGAGTAGATGAGTTCATACTGTTAAAGTGGTTCCCACTATAGAGACAGGATTATGAAGGATAGGAAAAAGGTAAGTGCAATGAGTCCATAAACAATTCAGGTCAAGAGTCTTCAAAATTGGAAACCTCAGGAATCTCGTGTGCCTTTGAAATGTTCTTCTATCTAAAGATGCTGACAAACTGGTAAAAGTTATAGCACTATATGGTTTGTAGGTGTGTTTTTTAATTTTTTTTTAAATAACTTACATTTGACCAACACAGCGTTAGCAGTACAAACATAGATATGTCCAAAAGCCTGCAGCAAAAAGAAGCCTGAGTGTGACTGAAATGTAATAACTCACCAACTTCAGGGACAAGAAAGGAAATTAAATAGACTACAACTGAAATATTCGAGGGACTAAGAACACTAAGATGTAGTTCACAGTACAGACACACACTAAGGATGAGTGAGTATGTGTGTTTACCTGAATAGGCAGCTGGCTGGTGAGGTAGCAGCCTGCAAAGCTGGTCAAGTCTCCACTGAAGAGGAAGAAAAGAAAGCCGAAAGACATGGCCTCTTCCACTTTACCATTCCGATAGGCCTCATAGACCTGCCTAGATAGATGGATGGATGGATGGATGGATGGATGATGGATGAATGAATGGGGGAGAGAGAGAGAGAGAGAGAGAGAGAGAGAGAGAGAGAGAGAGAGAGAGAGATAATGAATTGCATAACCACAAATCACAGACACTTTTAGCCAGTTTACCGAGTTTCACCTCAAAAGGTAACACTTCGTTAAGAATGGTAAACATCAGTCGTTATGCTACTTACGGCAGCGTGGACAGCAGAAAACAGAACATGGATATGAGTCCTATCACCACGCTGCAGTACTCCCACACATTATCCACACACTCCTCTAGCAGGTAAAGGATCCACGGCGTCCCGTTGACACACACTGGCCGGCCCAGCGCTGGAGCTGTCCAGTTGGCGGCAGCCACGTCCACACTCTTCCCGGGAAAGCGCGCGGTGGCCATGGCGAGATGCCGGTTCTGTCCGCCGGGCTACCTGCTCCTCAGCTGCAGGATCTGTCCTCCTGCTGCTAGCGCTGCTTCGAAATTGTGAGTAGATGTGTATTTATTCTGGCAAAAACCCCACACCTAATAAAAGCAGGTCTGACACACCTACCTACCTCATAAAATGTATATGTGAGGACTTATTCTGTCATTTGACGAGTCTGCAAGAGAAAAATCAACCAACAATGACATCTGTGTCAGGCACTGAAGTGAGAAGTGTTGCAACTACTTTAAAGTTAATCCCAAAATAATATTTACACCTATATTTCACGACATCATTCCATATTTGTGATGTTACTTAATTAGGGCACATTTTAGCGTAATTTGCATTAGCTTTAGACACTGTCATTGTTGAGGCTAATTTGCATAGACTTGGGGACGAGATGCTAACAAACAAAGATGGCTAAAATTAGCTTCGGTAACCGCTTACCTGACCAAATGGACTCGGTAAATAGTGCAGACTGTTTATGGGTCTTCGTAAACTTTTCCCACATCCTCACACGTTTCTGTAAGCGTTGTGTATGGCCTTTGAAGAACAGTATAGATTACATCCTAGTTTATCCATCGCTGGTGGTCCCCAGTCCCAAAGTGACGACATCACAATACAACATCCTGTGAGAATTTTCAAAATAATATCCGTACAGACAGTTATTACTGATGAGCAAATGGATAATAAGGAACATATCTCGTGATTTGTTTGTAATTAATAATGTTTATTATAAATCTCATAAGTCTCATTTACACTTAGGCCTAGCATAGGTACATAACTGTACAAATAGGATGTGATCCATGCAGTAGCACCATGATGTTTTGAGTTTTGCCACATTGATAATATAAAATAGAGATTTAAAAGGTAGAAAACATCCTTATTGCAGTGGCCCTGTGCGGTTGGAAAAAAAAAACAACAACATAACTTTTGATTTTTAAGTAGCCCCTTAAAGACAAATGTTGGGCTTTTATTTTGAAGGAAACTGGACACATATTTTCCATCTTCACTATAGCACCCCAAACTGCTGAAAAATGATATCTCTTTTTTGATGAGCATTCCTCCATTACATTTTTGTATTATTAATTTAAAATTAATTATGAAGCCAATGTATGTAATATGGCCTTTATCTTTTCCTCTGCAATACATATGCATAGTTGCTGCCAGTAGAATCATTATGGCACTCAAGCAAACATTAAACAGTGTGTCTGAGCTGGTAAAAGGGATTATTGTTAACTTTGGTTTGGAATGCAGCCATGAAGTCATTAGGCTTCATCTGCCCTGCTCTCTCAGTGGTAGGCTACCATGCTGCCTTCAAATGCTCCTTGTAAACTCCCTAGATGATTAGATTATAATTTCATATATATATATATATATATATATATATATATATATATATATATATATATAATTTCTAACCCTAACCTTTAACGCCTGATGAATTAGTAGGCTAGGCTACTCGGTGTTTAACCAGCTGAGGAAAATACAGTATGAGCTATTTTAAAGGGCCACAAATGTCATGGTACTATATTTCCCGAGGGCACTTTAAGGCAGCACCCCAACCTGTCCCGCCCTCCATCCACCTGTTGCAACGCGCGCTCTCGTCGGCCACACGATGGCGCGCTTTCCAATGGTGGCCGACGATAAATACAAGGCTTGCTCTGTGGGGGAACTTGAAGCTGTGCAGGAGTCATTTGTGTTGCTATGTGCCGCTTCGGACCAATGTTTGGAGGTACTGAACGAAGCTCTGCATTCAGTGTCCATGGGTCCTCTTCCTGCACGGAGCAGGTAAGCTGTCCGACGGTATAGCTTACTGTAGGTGTTAGGAATTGAATCAGGTTTTTGTTTTTTTCCTGTTGCATGCCATTCTGTCATTAGAGTCAGAGACGCGTTGCCGAGCTGAAGGCATGAATGCCACCCACATTCCTTGATGTCGGGAAAGTTGACTGGATGAGGTGAAACCGGGCTTTAAAGCACCGATGTGCCACAGTCTCCTAATCATCGTACGTCAAATAGGCTACCTTTACTTCCTAAATAGACTATAATACACAGGGGAGCAGGCAGGTGGATTGAAGAGATGTTTTCGTGGGTTGTTGCCATAGGCACTGAATGCAATTTCGGGTTAAATACTTGCTATGCTATGCACATAGCATATTGCCCTTAGGGAAATACGATAAACAGATACACATGGCAGGCACTATAGTGAATAGTTTTAGGTTTCGCTGGAAACATGTTGGTATCCTAGAGTAGTTATTTCACACCTGCTTTACTTTCATGTAGACTCTCTCTCTCTCTCTCTCTCTCTCTCTCTCTCTCTCTCGTGTTTCTGTGTAAATACAGAGGAATCTGTTGTGAGAGCTTGAAAGGCAAGTTCAGTGGCATTACTCACATTTAGCTACTTCTCTTAATGCTCTGTCCAGGTCGAAATCTACAGTTGCTCCGCCTGTGTGTGGGAGAGGGGGGAGCACTCCTCAAGGTCACAGACAGATGTTGATGTCCCAGGAAGAAAGGACAATGTCCTGATTTTTTTTATTGTGAAATCCATTTACTGAATACAAACTGTTGTGTACTACTACTGTGTACTACTTCATTCAAATAGCAGCCTGCAATGCATTCATTCATGTTTTCATTCATGGCGGACACTGCCAATTTATTACAGGGCAGGACAGATACTTGGACGCACACTCTAGCCCATATCCATTCACTTGCTTCTCCCCTGACTGCAAAGACCAAATCAAACATTATTGTATTATATTCTGTCATTTAGAGCATATATATTCATGTAATTTACACTGGATAGCAAGTCTTACATGTGATCTATCACGTGACTTTGTCATCTTTCGGCATCTTTGCATTTCCTTGTGCTGATTAGGTGATTTTCAGCTAAAGAGAAAATTAGGTTATATTTATAGAAACATGATGTATTAGGAGGACAATGTTTTCCATATGCACCTAGCAAGTAAAAGCTGTAATGCACCGTAAGCTGGATCACCTATTCAATCCACATACTCACTCTGGAAGCAGGAAATCTAAATAATGTGGAGGATGCAAGTTATGAAAAGATTTCTAAACATAGAAACATATTAAACATTTACAGTATTGATGATATTTGAAAGCAGCTCACTATTAACAATGAGGTCCTAATATTTAATGCACTGAATTTATTACTTAAATCCTGCACTCCTGGAAGACCCGTATATGCTGAAACCTAGAACATGCTTCCGTTCTCTGAGTTTGGGCTGCAGAAGGCAGTGGGGAGTAATGCATAATGAATGGTTTAGAAAATGCGTGTGTATGTTAGTTGGCTGAGTGTGGTGGTAATGCACTATTCCAACCAGCACTTCTCCTCTCTGCTATGGAAATCCTCTCAGCGGTCGTTAGGCAGCAGAGCCAAACTTGAGAGCTAAGAGGAACCCCCCCTACCACGCTTTAGGTTGGATTCAATGCCATTTGACACAGTTATGCCTACAGACAGACAGACAGACAGACACACACACACACACACACACACACACACACACACACACACACACACACACACACACACACACACACCAATTTAAATCAGTCTATAGGGACCTTCTATTAGAAGGGGATCTTATTTTTGATAGGGTATTTTCTTTCCCTGTCTGGCACTCAAATTAGCTTCATCTTGGTATCCAGCACTGTGGGGGTCCCAAAATATAATTCTGTGTGACCAATCTGGGTTTAAGCTGATTGTTTATAAAGAAATTCTCTATAGATTATGTCTCATTCTCATACGTGTTTCAGTAATAGCACTACTTAGTCAAATATCTCTGGAACGTTGAATCGATTAGTCTATCAACAGGATAAAATAAAATTGTATTTATAGTGTCAAATCATAACAGAAACCCATAAAAGGCCACACATGCACATTAGACCGTTGTTAACGTATCATAACATATCTGCTCTTTCTGCTGTCGGCAGTGTGACGTTCAAGTGTGGTTCTGCTTTCTCTTATCAGGTCCACAGTGAGCACTCTCCAGAGAGAAAGATAGATTATTTCAAGAAGTCTTGACTGAGTTCTCTGCGGCAGTGTGGACCTAATTCCTCAGAGAATCTCTTCTTTGTGACTTATTCATAAAATTCATCAGTTACATAACTGATTGGCCCAATTATAGGGAATATCTACCAACGCAACCAGCCTTAATCATACCATTAGTATGGACAATGGATTTCTGCTCAGGATGTGACTGGAAGATATGACAGGAGATACAGTATGGCATATTTCGACAGTTTGATGCATTGAGCACCTTTTAGCATAAAATATGAATAGTTTTTAGTTGTTGTCAGAAGACAGATACTAATTTTGGGACATGGTAGTGGACTGGGATGCTTAACAGGTTTTTCAAGGAGTCCAGGTATGGTACGGATGCACTCAAACCACCAGATAGTTGATCAGATTAGTGCTAATTAACGATAAGTCGTTTGACAAAAATATAACCTTGCGACTATTTTGTCGCACTATTACTATCAAGTAATTAATGGATTAATTGAGAAAATAATTGGCAGATTAATTGATAATGAAATAATCATAAAATCAAATGAACTTGTACATGCTTATGTCTCACTGTGGCTATTTAAGAAGCAAGTTATTTGTGTGTGCACTTTTTTATTTATGTGTACTTTTAATGGAGAAGCAAGTCATAAGGACATTTTACTGAAGACACCGGCTCAAACTTAATTTAGTAGGCCTCATTTCTCAGGATACCCTCCAATTTTCCCAACACTCTCTTGTTTGCATATTATTATAAAAGTTAATGCTATAACACATTAATATGCCATCTTCAGAGTATAGTTACTGTGACAAAATGGCAAAACACATACAGCACCAAACACTAATGCTGTAAGTAAGCTGACGTAGCCCCAATAAGAGCAAACATACTCAGTGAAACTCTAGAGGATGTCTTGTCAATTTTTTCCTGACTGCAGAATGGTCTTAATAGTGTGAGATGAGGAACTTCAAATGGTTCTTTGAATAGCAGCTTTCCAGCAGGGTTGAAAGCTGCCCCCCCCCCACCCCCCACCCCTCCCCCACTCTCAAATCCACTAAACTGAAAGAAATACTCAGTCAGATATGAAGCACCCAGTAATGTCGAGAAAACAGGAATTCAGGGCTTTTTTTTAATTCTGTCTCTCACTTTCACTCAGCTCCTTTCTGAAGTATTTGTGTGAGTGTGTGTGTGAGATGTCTTGCAGGCCAAGCAGGTGCACATTACACAGAAGGAAAGGGCCGACTGAGCAGAGAGCGAGAGAGAGCGAGAGAGCGAGAGAGCGAGAGAGCGAGAGAGAGAGAGAGAGAGAGAGAGAGAGAGAGAGACACGGGGGAGGGAAGTCTGTCTTAAAGGTCATACAAAAGAGCCAGTGTTTTCTCTCTCACTTTCTCAGAGTGCTGAGTGAAGACACTAGTGGCAGTGGTGGCGGAAAGAGAGAGAGAGAGGCCCTTCGGTCACAATGTCCTCATATAGCCCTGAACCCTCTCACCGCCTCCCCGCGCTTACCTCCTGCAGTGTTTCCCATACATAGGTTCTACATGGGTGCCCCGCCCAGGTAGATTGAGACCCGCCCAGGTTGATAAAATCCGAATTACATTTTTTGTCCAATCTACGATGTATATTTATAGTGCACACAGACCAGCGGCCTCCAGCCCCTCCCCCCTGAAGTCACGTGTGCGTGACAGCGCCATCAATTCACTTCAGGCTCAGAGGCTGGTAGTAGCTAGTGGTGTGTGATACTGCAATATTTGGTATTGATCCGATACCAAGTAAATACAGGGCCAGTATTGCCGATACCGACACTTTTTATTGATTAAGGTGGATGCATCATCAAATTGCCATAGTTGAATGAATTTTCATGACCTTTAAGTGTTTTTTGTGATTTTATCTTAGCAAAATGAACCTAGGGGTTAATAACGGATGTGTACCCACTCTGTCGTTCTCTGGGACATGTTTTCATGCTATTTGATTGTGTTTGTAGCTTGAAAGAAGCTAGCGCAGACCGCTGATTAGCTTACAACGCTAGGGAAAGTAAAAAAAATTGCCACTAATTGCCATTTTGTACCACTAAAAAGGCTCAAAATATCACCAAACTTCAACGGTAGCATAGTGAGGGTTCCCACAGCTCTTTGTTCAATAAACTGTCTGTACACTTACAAAGTTCTCAATGCTTCGGTTAACATGTAGGGACCCTCATTATGCTACCGTTGAAGTTTGGTGATATTTTGAGCCTTTTTAGTGGTACAAAATAGCGATTTATTTTTACTTTCCCTGTGCCCCGAATACTAGCGTTGTAAGCTAATCAGCGGTCCGCGCTAGCTTCTTTTAAGCTACAAACAATCAATTAGCATGAAAACATGTCCCAGAGAATGACAGAGTGGGTACACATCCGTTATTAACCCCTAGGTTTGTTTTGCGCTGGAATTGTCCTTTAATAAGTTAAAACCCAGAACAGAATTTTCATATGCTTGTATGCATTTGTTGTGTTAACACTGTATCTTACAGCCTTTTTACAACTTATACAGCTTGCCGTCATTTTTGGCCTGAAAATATAGCCACACTGTGCTGCTCTTCCTCTCTGCCATTTTTCTGCTCCGTCTCTGTCCTGCTTGTGTGTGTGTGCTGCTGGCCGCCACCGCCGCCGGGCCTGGCTACTTGCTTGCTTGTTTGCCCGGCGCCACTGAGTCACATGACAGTACAACATCAAATCACAAGAGGGGGGAGGAGGAGCAAAGTGTGCCTGCTCTGCGCTGTGACAGGAGCAGCACTTACACAGACACAGACAGCCAGGTCGCCTCTTTGATGAAACCACAGCAGTGCATACTGGAGAGAAACTGAAACTAAAGTATCGATCTCATTACACTGGTATCGATATTATCGATATTTGGATCGATCCGCCCACCATTAGTAGTAGCACGCTGCTTGTAGTGTTGTGGCTTCCTGTGGGATTAGCTGTACTGATAAACAGTAAAAACACCATGGCCACACCGCTGTGAAAGCACCCAGAACAACATCTATCAGTCTGGTTGGTCACCCTCCCCGTGGCAGTCTCATCCGCTAGAGCTCTTTATAATGATGTTTATAATGAAGTTAACTGAAGTTAACTGGAGCTAACTGGAGCTAACCGCTAACCGAGCCTGTTCCCGTTCTTTGTCTCCGTGCCCGTTACCATAAACTGTATAGATAGACTAATAGACTCAAGCCCAAATAAAACCCAACATTTTATTAAGTTGGCTGTAAAAGTTTTAAACTACAATCCAGAGTTTTTGAATGATAGATATCTGTTCTTCATATATTAATAATAATAATAATAATATTCTGATCTTAATGAGTGCAACAGGACACATGTAACGGCAGCGGCGGTCTTAAGCATCTGGGGGCCCGTTTCAATAACTAATATGGGGCCCTAGCCACATTAAACCTAAACATAATAGAGCAGAAAAAGCAAGGATTCCTGTTGGTTTGCATCAGTGGTATACTATTTTATTACGTGCACTATCAGCTTCATGAACAGGCTGCTCAACATAGAAATAAGCCAACCTTATTTGATTAAAACTATATACAATTATACAGCGTTTTACGTTGAAATAAACCTCGCCATTTCACGGACAGCAACTTCTCTGCTTAATTGATTAGCGCAGTATATATGGCAACTCAAATGTGCTGTTCAGTTAATTGGGAAACATTTAAATACAGGTGGAAAAAAGCTACTGCACGTCTTTTACTGTGTGTGTGTGTGTGTGTGTGTGTGTGTGTGTCTGTGTATTTAAAGGCTGCATTCCTGAGCTTTCTGAGCCGTAGCTGGGTGATTAATAGAAACTGGCTGATTGCTTAAGAACTAAAATTCCGTAGGCCCATTTTTTCCTGCTTTTACACACACACACACACACACACACACACACACACACACACACACACACGTGCATGCACACAGGCAGAAGCAGGAATGGATAGAGTAAATAAACCCAACAGTTTACTAGTGAGGAGAGAGAGAGGATGGCATGTGTATGTGCGAGTGTGTGTGTGTGTGTGTGTGTGTGTGTGTGTGTGTGTATGTGTGTGTGTGTGTGTGTGAGAGTTCTGCTGAGGCATTCAGGTAGAATAATGGAAGCTCAGTTTGTGAGATGTCTGCAGGTTACACAGGGAATTCAGGACACTGAAACATTATCCACCTCTGGCTTTCTCTTTCTCTGGTTCTCTGTCTCTGTCAGCTCCTCTGTTGCTCTCTGCCTTTCTCTTTCACTCTGGGTGTGTGTCCAAATCTCATTCCTCCTCTTCTACTGGTTTTTCTTTTGTTGTTTTCTTTTCTCTATTGTACCTCTCTGATCTCCATCTCTCTCCCCCTGCCTCTTCTTCTTATCTTGTTGCTTTCTTTCTTTCTTAGACAGCTACCCCTCGACACACATACTGTACCTCCAACCATGCACAGAAATAGCTCTGATTGTTGCTCTACACAAAAAGGATAATACTGTAGGTGTGTGTGTGACTATCTGTGTGTGACAGATAAATCGCTCTGCTCTGTGTTTATGGTTGTTTTGGTCCCAGAAGATTGGCTCGGACCAATAAGAATTCCTGATGTGGTATCCTGGCAATAGGCATGTTTCCATGGCCATCACCGGCTTGGCAGGGGAGACAGCGGTCTCCTAAGTGCTCTGCTTCGTGCCTTCCTTTGGTCTAGCTTGTGAACACTCCAATGTGACTTTCAGAGAAATGGTGTGAGGACAAGATGACGTCTGATTGTAGAGAAAAGCTGGTGCAGCAAGCAGACAATGACACAGATACATATACTTAGCTGCTCATCCTCTGAAAGGAGGCAAAAAACAGGCTGCTTTAAAGAATGTGTGTTTCCTACTTTCTGTAAAGACATAGTAATATGCAGTGTGAATGTATGTGTTTATGTTTTTGTGTGGGAGGACAGAGATGCGTCATAGATAGTCAGAGATTTAACAGTTTTAGAAACAAGCTTAGATAGATAGATTGTGTGCGTGCGTGCGTGTGTGTGTGTGTGTGTGTGTGTGTGTGTGTGTGTGAATGTGTGAATGTGTGTGTGTGTGTGTGTGTGTGTGTAAAACTCCCCACTGCCCTTTCCGTGCTCCTCATAGTGTTTAATGTTTAATTGAGGTTTACAGAAACAGTGATACACACACTGATGAATTGAATACCCACAACTCCGACTCCATTCATAATATTTCAAGGCAAAGGACTCTTTATTCTCATTGAACTTCTGTCATTATGAACTATTGTATTGTAATAAATACTGAAAAGCATATTAATAATATAACAAAAAACTTTAGAAGATTCTTTATATAAATACTGTTCTAGCCTTTTAGGCGACATGGGTCATACATTTAATTTGAACCCACCACAATGTATGGATAAACAATACAACTTCACCCACTGACGGTCACCTAAAATGTCACTGAGGCTGCACAGTTTAAGCAAACACCTCTGTGAACTGTAAACTGTAGTCACACATTCCCAGAGTGCATGCATGCATGCGTGTGTGTGTGTGTGTGTGTGTGTGTGTGTGTGTGTGTGTGTGTGTGTGTGTGTGTGTTCTTGTATAACTATATTCGTGGGGTCCAAAAACCGGGAATACAGTAGACTTGTGGGGTCCGGACAGCTTTGTGGGGCCAAAATGCTGGACCCCACAACCTTAGGGTTGGGTTAAGGTTAGGGTAAGGGGCTAGGGAATACATTATGTCAATGATGGGTCCCCACAAAGATAGTGAGATGCACTATGTGTGTGTGTGTGTGTGTGTGTGTGTGTGTGTGTGTGTGTGTGTGTGAGAGTGAAACTCCCCACTGCCCTTTCACACGCACATTTTGGTAAGTATGTATGATTTTATAGCAGATATGTCACACATTACCAAGAAGTCATTTAGTTCATAACATTAACATATTAACTTACACTTGCTGCACCTGTAGAAAGAAGAAAACAGAAGGAGAGAAATCTGTAGGAGGGATGAATGAGGGAGGGGACAGTAGTAAGAGTGCTTGAGCAGATATTTTTAAGATAATTCTCACATTGTTGTTGAATTTCATTTTCACATTACGCCTGTTTGAAAGCAAAGCACCACCAGCAATAGTTACATTTAGGGATATATGGTATTTGCTTTCTTGCTGAGAGTTAGGCTAGATGAGAAGTTACCTTTGGATAGAGTCAGGCAAGCTGTTTCCCCCTGTTAACAGTCTGTATCCTAAACTAAGCTAACTGGCTGCTGGTGGTAGCTTCATATGTAATGTACAGACATTAGAGTGGTATCAGTTCTCATTTATATATGAGCATACTTCCCAAAATGTTGACCTATTTCTCTAACTAATTGAATTGACATGCATCCACTTCTGTTTCTTGGTTATCCAAGTTGTCCAAGTCTGTTTCTTGAGACCAGAAAAACTAAGGAATCCCTAATTAAACCTTATACAGCCACTCTCCCTTACTTACTACTCCATTTTCTCAGTGTCAGCTGCTCAGTCCAGGGCTTAAAGTTTTCAGGCACCATGCCTGAATTCAGACATTTCCTCCAGGGCAGCATTTCAGGCTCACAAATAGTTTCTTGATTTAACCCCTGTCAATCTATTTCTTGCCAGAATAGTAATATTGGTATACAAAATGAATATCACAGCATTTAGTTCTCTCTTTAGTTAATTTAATCTTCCTATCTCTCTTTCCCCTTCTCTCATCCAGGACTCTGCTGTAGAAAGACTGCCTTCTCCAGAATATGCCTTGTCTCCATGGTAACAGGCCTAAGGCAGACCCAGAACAACTTCGGGCCAAACTCGTCCGCTCTTGTCCAACTTACCTAATCCTGGACTGTACTGAAGAGGAAATCCACTCAATTAATCATTCTTGAAATATTAGTAAGGTTCTCTATTATGTCTCGTAGTTATTTTAACAATTAGAGTGCATTCACAGGACCCAGAATGCCGAAAATAATGGTGCTTGAAAATTTGTCATTTTAAAAGCTATACATTCTACTATTTGGTGATCACAATGCAGAGGACTTTGCATACTCTTTAAATGGTCCCACCAGGAGGAAAACTTCATTCAAAAGTAAGCTTTCCTTGATCGTTATGTCACGGATATTTTTATTCACAATTAAGGGTTCTTAAACTGGGCTGCACCCATCCCAAATTGTTCAGAAAGGAGTCCTAAACCAGGACCAGAATGCACCAGCTATTCAGCCAGGTGCTGGGGCAGAGGGATCTATCCAGGGCTGGAGATCTGTTTTCTCTGGAGGACACAGAGATCGAAGCCTGTCTGTCTCAGGCTCTGGACCAGATCAAGGCCATCTCCTGCTCACAGGTCAGCAGGCAGAACCAACACACATAGATAATATTTATCCAAGATATTACAGGGCAAATGTCAGTTTAATTATTCATGTTCTTATCTATAATTCATCTTTTTGTCCTTCATTTATCACTGTACCATCTGCTCTCTGACAGGACTATTTGACCAATGACAATGACCAGGCAGTGGTGGAGATTTGCATAACCCGCATCACCACGGCCATAAGGGAGACAGGCTCCATCGAGCAACACAGCACAGCGCTGGTGGGACTGTGGGAGTCGTGTCTTGAGCATAACCTCACCCCGCAAGGTGAAAACACAGAGGACACACCGCATGCCAAGATAGCCTCCGACATCACCAGCTGTATCCTGCAGGTACACACACACACACACACACACACACACACACACACACACACACACACACACACACACACACACACACACACACACTGAGACATTGTTTTGTAGTGTTGATAATTACTTCTCTATTTGTTTGCATGAAGCACAAACTGCACATACAGTACACACCTTTGCACATATGTGGGGAGAAAAGGCCAATGCATTTTACTGTAAATGTGTTATCATACAAAATAGCCCTATAATGTGATACAACCGTGCAGTGTTTTGGTCTGTATGAAAAAAAAGATTTGGTGTAGTGGCACATATAAACAGGTTTACAGCTTATACCCACCTTTGGACAGGGGGATTTATCATATAGGTTAGTGCACATCTTGCAGATGCACTGATACATTACTGATACTGTTGGGTAGTTTAATCTATAACGGTTTATAATATTTTATAAGCGTATCATGTTTTGATAGAAGCCAGAGTACACCCACCTACATAGACACCACTAATAGCACTGGGTGTTTTACCTATGGTCACAGGTGGAATATGTCTATCAGTTCAACCAATGACTGATTTTCTCCTTTAAAACCTAGATTCTTTTCATCTGTACAAACTTTCAGAGGCCTGACAAGGTAAAACTATTCAATATTTCAGAGGGAAAAAAACAATGATTCGGAGCAAAGGGACTCTCTCTCTCTCTCTCTCTCTCTCTCTCTCTCTCTCTCTCTCTCTCTCTCTTTCTTTCTCTCTCTCCCTCCTTCCATTTCCTTTGGGAATGTGCTTAATACCATTGTAATGAGATTGAGGAATCTTGAGGAAAGACACACACACACACACACACACACACACACACACACACACACACACACACACACACACACACACACACACACACACACACACACATTGGGGTGAGGTGAGACTAAAAGTTCTGACAGCTCTGACAGCAGCTCCAGGCTCTAATGTCTTAACTAACAGTTATCAGGAAAGCACTTCTCTCTCTTCAATCTGTTTCTGTCTCTGTCTCTTTCAACCGGTTTTCCTTTTGATTTTAGTCTACCTATTTGCCCTGTCTCATTTATTCTTTCTTACATTCTTTTACCCTCTGACTATCTTTATCTCTTCTCTGATCTCTTCTCCTGTCTTTGTCTTCCTGTAATTTTGAATCTACAGATGCACAAACACTCCTCTTACCCTTTCGCTGAAACTCCCACAGAGGGGAGCAAAAAGTAAGCAACAGACCGCAGAAAGAAAGGTTTTCATAAGCTCACTGCTTGTGCGCAACACACACACACACACACACACACACACACACACACGCGTTTGTGCCCACAGATTTCTGGCTTATGATGGCATCTACAGTGTTTTTTCTATAGGGGATCCTGATCTGGGCTGTGCTTGATGTGCTTGATGATGCTTAATGTGACTCTCCCTAATAAGATGAAAGAGAGAGAGACCGGACAGATAAATAAATCTGTACATTCATAAGTAACCTGGTGTAAAAATGTACTGTATGTTTAGATTAAAATTAGGGCCGATCCAATGAATGTCATGTCATGTAGATTGATAGATGGATTGATTTCATGGATCGTCCGGACTGAATAACATCTTTGTTGATACATTGTTTGCACTGCCATCTAGTGACGGAATAGCGGTGTGACAGAAGTAAAAGACTACAATTTTTCAACTCTCTAAAACAGAGGTCTTCAACGTTTTTTAAACCAAGGACCCCTTAACTGAAGGAGAGACGGAGCAGGGACCCCCTACTACTAATATTGTATAAAATTAAGTTGCATATTAAACTGGGCTTACAATAAAGTGCAGGGCAGCCTAAAGCCTTTGTATATACCTTTTTAGTGCATAGAATATCAAGCTATCAAAATAATAATTGTTGACGTGATTTTATAAATATTTTAATATACATACATATGGCACAGTGATTCCTTAGGATTAACTGTATTTGTGGATAGCTACCTTAGTGACTACCTTACCCCAGAAAGCCTATCATCAGTGGGGATTTATATTTGCTAATAATGTTTTATTCTTGTTAAATAATTTTAATTTGAAAGAAAGTTTCAAAAATTAACAATAATTTTGGAGGCCCCCTTGCAGTGACCCCTGTTGAAGATCTCTGCTCTAAAACATCAACAGTGAACATCAGGTTGAAAGCCATTCTCGGTATTCTGAAGTAGAAGTAGATAATGAATCTTGTTTGTTTGGCAGTCTCTTTTCCTCCATCTTTTACAGTCAGAAACACACGTGCATGTTCAAGCAGACATGGTATCAGCAGTCTGTCCTGTTGAGGGTGCTAGTGCATTTTAAATCCTCACTCATTCTTTCTTATGGAAATGTTCACAGGGACAAACTTCTGCATGTGTTTGCATCCTCAAATACAACACACTTCCCTTTATACTTGAATCACAGGGTAAATGTAAGCAATTTAAATGTGTCGTCTTAATCGTTCTGCCACTCATTGTACTGCTTGAGGAAAGTGTACTTGTAGCTAGGGTTGGGTACCTTTTGCATCTGAACCAATACCACTACCGATACCGGTACCTGGAATTCGGTTCCCTGTACCCAACGGTACTTTTTTCGGTACTTTCCCTCTGTAATTACAAAAAAAAAATTTCAGTTGTAAAAATAATTCCAAACCTATTTACTTAGAACATTATGTTATTTATTTAGAATATTTTACACTGACAGAAATTAAAACAAAAACTAAAATAAAACCCCTCCCTCTCTCCTCCCAAACCCATCCCTACAACCTATTAAATTGAATAATTATTAATGTCTTACTCACTGTAACTTTTATTCTTGTATTTGTATATTATTCTTTTTTTTAGCCTGTTTTTATTTTCATCATGACCGTTTTTAATTGCTCTTTAATGTTTCATGTAAAGCACGTTGAATGGCCTTGTTGCTGAAAGGTGCTGTAGAAATAAAGTTGCCTTGCCTTGCAACCTCAGCCTGTCAGTCAGTCACCAGGGCACAGAAACCACCGTTGATATCATATCACAGTGAAAGGTGTCTGCGTGAAGTTTGCGTGTGTGTGTTGGACCTCTGCTCTCTGTCAACATGCAGAGAGGACAGATAAGCTTACTCTCAGGTTCCGAAATTTGGCACGGTTTGATTTTACGTGAACCAATACTCGGTGGTACCGACGTGATTCGGTCGGTACCGGTAAAAGTACAGGGTTCGGTACCCAACCCTACTTGTAGCTGCTGTTTTTTGTCTGGATCTTCATCGAGCAGACAAATAGTTACTGTTAATATTAAAAGGTGTGTAGCAAGGCCCTTAATAAAAGCCCTTGTGTCTCTTTCCTTTCCCTGAACGTATGACAGTTGCTGTCTTCTCAACCTCCTCTCATCTTTTGTCCGCTCAGAACTACAGTTGTCCTTCGGTCATGGTGCTGGCTGTCCCAGTAGCGGTGCGGTTCCTGCAGAGAGGGAACAGGGAGCTGAGCAGGAACATGTCCAGTTATCTCTCCCTGGCTGCCATCGCCAAGGCTGATCTGCTGGCTGAACACACGGAGGCCATAACACTCAGTGTCCTGGGAGGTAGGACATGCATACACATTGTCACACACAGAAAAGGATGCTGTATGCTCATACTAACAAACATGCACAGAAATGCATCTGGATGAGCATATTTTAATCCTTGCGTTGATAGCCCACTAGATGTTGCTGTTAAGACAGGGTAATGTAAGTGAGTTTTACCCTTTTCAAGTTCAATGCTATGCATTGCAATTCCTCTCCTCTCCTTAGTTCACGCTGCCCCAGATAGATACAGATCTTCTTACACACTTTGGGAAATGTGTGTGTGTTGGCGTGTGCCTTTTGTAGAGAATATAAAGTGAGGGAGAGTCACAGAAAGAGCTTTGCAGGAAAGCTCAGCTTAAGAATGAACATTAAAATGATTTTCTAACAAGGCCATCATAGGCGTTGTGTTATTTATGAAGTTGTTAATGGTTAATTTGTGGGTTTCGCTTGTAGAAGTAGAATTTATATGCTCTTACTCATGCCCGGATTATCCAGAAGGGCACTTGGGCCAGTGCCCAGGGGCACCAACCATTCACAACCAGTGGGGGGGCACCACATGACACAGGCTTTAACAATATTTTCCGTAAATTGTTATATTATTCACTTGAAATTGTTGAAAGACCATTTTAATTGGCAAGCAAATAAATACATTTTTCACAAAAACCCCTCCACCTCTGGATGAGACTTGGTTGCGCCCAACCCTTCTTCGTGTTTTTCAAGCATGCAGCACAGCGGGTGTATTTCGTGAGTTTATTCAGTATGCAGAGACGTGTAAAAGACCGATCACCATCTGGTGGTGAGTTGGGTCAGGGGGTGGGGGAAGACTCTGGACAGACCTGGTAAGCCCAAACGGGTAGTGCGGGTAAATTGGGAACGTCTGGAGGAGGCCCCTGTCCGACAGACTTTCAACTCACACCTCCGGCGGAGCTTTTCGTGCATCCCTGTGGAGGCTGGGGGCATTGAACCCGAGTGGACAATGTTCAAAGTTTCCATTGCTGAAGCTGCGGTGAGGAGCTGTGGTCTTAGGGTCTTGGGTGCCTCAAGGGGCGGTAACCCACGAACACCGTGGTGGACACCGGTGGTCAGGGAAGCCGTCCGACTGAAGAAGGAGTCTTTCCGGGATATGTTATCCCAGACGACTCCGGAGGCAGTTGCAAGGTACCGAAGGGCCTGAAGGGCTGCAGCCTCTGCCGTGAAAGAGGCAAAGCAGCGTGTGTGGGAGAAGTTCGGAGAAGACATGGAGAAGGACTTTCGGTCGGCACCAAGGTACTTCTGGAAAACCGTTCGCCACCTCAGGAGGGGGAAGCGGGGAACCATCCAAGCTGTGTACAGTAAGGATGGGACGCTGTTGACCTCAACTGAGGAGGTAATAGGGGCGGTGGAAGGAGCACTTTGAGGAACTCCTAAATCCGACTAATACGCCCTCTATGGTAGAGGCAGAGCTGGAGGATGAGGGGGGATTGGCGTCAATTTCCCTGGTGGAGGTTGCTGAGGTAGTTAAACAACTCCACAGTGGCAAAGCCCTAGGAATTGATGAGATCCGTCCAGAAATGCTTAAAGCTCTGGGTGTGGAGGGGTTGTCTTGGTTGACACGCCTCTTCAACATTGCGTGGAAGTCTGGGACGGTGCCTAAGGAGTGGCAGACCGGGGTGGTGGTTCCCCCTTTTTAAAAAAGGGGGGACCAGAGGGTGTGTGCCAATTACAGGGGTATCACACTTCTCAGCCTCCCGGTAAAGTCTACTCCAAGGTGCTGGAAAGGAGGATTCGGTCGATAGTCGAATCTCAGGTTGAAGAGGAACAATGCGGATTCCGTCCTGGTCGTGGAACAACGGACCAGATCTTTACTCTCGCAAGGATCGTGGAGGGAGCCTGGGAGTATGCCCAACCAGTCTACATGTGTTTTGTGGATCTGGAGAAGGCGTATGACTGGGTGCCCCGGGAGATACTGTGGGAGGTGCTGCGGGAGTGCGGGGTGAGGGGGTCCCTTCTCAGGGCCATCCAATCTCTGTACGACCAAAGCGAGCTGTGTCCGGGTTCTCGGCAGTAAGTCGGACTCGTTTCAGGTGAGAGTTGGCCTCCGCCAGGGCTGCGCTTTGTCACCAATCCTGTTTGTAGTATTTATGGACAAGATATCGAGGCGTAGTCGGGGTGGAGAGGGGTTGCAGTTCGGTGGGCTGGGGATCTCATCGCTGCTTTTTGCAGATGATGTGGTCCTGATGGCATCATCGGCCTGTGACCTTCAGCACTCACTGGATTGGTTCGCAGCCGAGTGTGAAGCGGCTGGGATGAGGATCAGCACCTCTAAATCGGAGGCCATGGTTCTCAGCAGGAAACCGATGGAGTGCCTTCTCCAGGTAGGGAATGAGTCCTTACCCCAAGTGAAGGAGTTCAAGTACCTTGGGGTCTTGTTCGCGAGTGAGGGGACAATGGAGCGGGAGATTGGTCGGAGAATCGGCACAGCAGGTGCGGTATTACATTCAATTTATCGCACCATTGTGACGAAAAGAGAGCTGAGCCAGAAGGCAAAGCTCTCAATCTACCGGTCAGTTTTTGTTCCTACCCTCACCTATGGTCATGAAGGCTGGGTCATGACCGAAAGAACAAGATCCAGGGTACAAGCGGCCGAAATGGGTTTCCTCAGGAGGGTAGCTGGCGTCTCCCTTAGAGATAGGGTGAGAAGCTCAGTTATCCGTGAGGAGCTCGGAGTAGAGCCGCTGCTCCTTTGCGTCGAAAGGAGCCAGTTGAGGTGGTTCGGGCATCTGGTAAGGATGCCCCCTGGGCGCCTCCCTAGGGAGGTGTTCCAGGCACGTCCAGCTGGGAGGAGGCCTCGGGGGAGACCCAGGACTAGGTGGAGGGATTATATCTCTAACCTGGCCTGGGAACGCCTCGGGATCCCCCAGTCGGAAATGGTTAATGTGGCCCGGGAAAGGGAAGTTTGGGGTCCCCTGCTGGAGCTGCTACCCCCGCGACCCGACCCCGGATAAGCGGATGAAGATGGATGGATGGATGGATGGATGACGCTTTTGAAAGTTTTTGACCAATCAGATGAGTTGCTTTCAGGGCCCCTGAAATAAAGTCGGAAAAATACACATTTGACCGACCCACAATGCTGCAATATATAGTACTGAGTTTGGCTTTTTGAATTGATAGACATTTTGAATTGAGGCTTTGAGGTATAGTGCCCAGGGGCACCACATTGTCTTAATACGGGCCTGCTCTTACTGTGAGGGCTGTTAGCAGACCTACAACAATGGGATCAGCTGGTTTACTGGAGTAGAAAAATGAATTACTGTTGTAATCTGCAAATACCAAACCACAGTCTTATCCTATCATGAGCTGCTTTTATAATGATTGCCAGCTCATTGAGGACAATAATGATGGTAAATAACAGCTGCTGCAAATCATCTTTTTCCTGATGGCCCTTTGATGCATCCAGGAAATTCATACGTTGTTATTGTGAGGAGGAAAGGACAACTGATGCTTTTTCTTGTGCAGTTTATTTTGTTTCTGTCTCTGTAATACATTACAACATTTTGTTGAACTTGGTTTTTTGACCAAAACATTAAAAGCAGGTTTGTTGCTTTCATTGATTTGCCACGATGCTGTGTACATTCTTGTTCTATCTTGTCCAAAATTCTTACTTTTTTCATGAGCTGATGCAACTTTTCCGCTTATCCCACATCGATTTTGCAATTCACACAGCTAACAGAACGTGTTATGCCAAAGACCAAATATTATGAATCTAGCTACAGTGTGTGAGGAGTTACACGTTCCATCCAGGAGTGTAAGGAGGACTTGTCCTTAGGCATTGATCTGATCAGTATTTTCTTCAACGTCCCCTCATAGCAGCTAAAGTCAGAGAGGGGAAAAAGTGGTTAAAGAAAGCTATTCCCTGAAACCTTTTTTCTGCCCTTTAACCATTTTTTCAACACAGATGCTTTTCAAGCTCATTAGTGTGGTGTAGGTATCTAAAGGGCCATAGTTAGCACTGTCTGATGGAGATCTGTTAACCCCTCAGGTCTCACGTGGTGCTGATCACCTCATGCAGCATCAGAGTAGAGCCCACCACAGTGGCTCTCTGCTATCTGATTTATTTGAAGTTTGTACAGGGTTTGGGCTTTGAACGTCAAATAGTTGGAAGACACTTTACACCTTTGGTTCATAAAACTGTGGCTGAAAATAGAGATAGCCTGCCTGTGGTGGATACCCTGCCAAATGGAAAACAGAAAGCAGGTGGTTTTCTAATAGTAGCAGTAATATGATGCTACCTTTTGGGTACTGTGTTTAAAACAAGAGCCTGCATGGCTTAATGTTGAAGTCGGAATTGCATTAAGATGCATATGTTGACTCTAAAGAAACAATCCAGAAAAACAAAATCATTAAAACTACCTGACACTTTGGAGCAATATTTTTACAAGTAGGTTCCTGTTTTGTTTGTATTATGCATGAACATGAGGATGCACATGCAAGCAAGCGAAGAAAGAAATAGAAATATATCTGCATGTTTGTTAGACACAATTCTTTTTGGAGAAACACTGAATGTAAACATGGTTGGTTACCTAATTGACAAACTATTACTTTACACTATTACACACAACTGTGGTAGTTGCTGATATTGTTTGTTCAACCTTTCCAACTTTCTTGTCCTATCTGACTAATGTAAAGAGTTGTGCACTTGGTGTTACGCCAAAGTCAAACTCAGTTCATTTGTATGTATGTAGTAATGTAGTCCACATACATAATCAAATTCCTGCTTGTCATCTGCTCAGGGGAGATACAGTCATTTGTTTCAGAACTGTGACCTTGAAATTTCTTTCCAATAGATTTATGACCTCCCCAAAGTCATCACATAATATCACACTTCGGGACACTCGTGTACACTAACACACAGAAACCTGGCCTTGTTTGTGAGCTTAGAGAGAATGAGAAATAAAAAGAGAGAAGAAAGAGAAATACAGGATGAAAGAGGAGGAAAAGATGGGAAAGATAGAAAGGTATATGTAAATACACAGTAAAGCTTCCAGTGGCTGTGATCCAGCTTGATGGGGGTTGATGAACTGATGGTGGGCCTTATTAGAGCTGGAATGAAACACACACACACACACACACACACACACACACACACACACACACACACACACACACACACACACACACACACACACCCACCCACACACACACACACACACACACACACACACACTGAGATTGGAGAGAGGATGAAAGTGAACAAGGCTTGCTTGAGGGCTTTATTAAAGTGAGTTCAGATTTATGTTTCCTTGGGCAGATTTTAATGCAGCCTAGGCAGTTTAAAATCTTTACCCCCCACTGCCACCCACTACTGAGACTCATCTACTGTGCTCTGAACATTTCAACCTCATGTTGCCTCTTTAACAAGCCTCTACTTCTTTCCTCTGAAACCTCAACATAAACACAACACAACATAAACACAAGACTACAAACGCATGCCAAACTGTGTGCGCACACACACACACACACGCACGCACGCACGCACGCACGCACGCACACACACACACACACACACACACACACACACACACACACACACACGCACACACGTAGCTCGTGGAAGCAATAACAGATGACCTCTCTTTTTCCCAGCAGCCCCTCTGTTTTAGAAAGTAAGCTGATGTAATTGGGTTCGGGTGATGTTGACGATGGGGGTGTGATGAGTTGGTTACACAAGCTAGCAGGATGGATAGACTGTGCGTTTGTGTGTGTGTTGTTTATACTGTAAGTTTGTTACTAAAGTCTGGGGTAGCCACATGCATGTTTTCAGTAATTTTACCATTTTCTGTGTTCTGTGGAAGGCAATGTGTTGGCTAAATTTTGTACTTGGTCGTATTTCTGTCAGTTCAGTGTGTAGCGAGCTTGATGAGAATGTGTGTGCATGTTTACTAGTTACAGGAAGCCTGGGGCAGGATACAGCATGAAGGTTTTATAGCCTGCTACAGTAAGGACTTAGTCATTATCAGATGACACACACACACACACACACACACACACACACACACACACACACACACACACACACACACACACACAGAAACATATGGCATTGCTTTGGCCCCATAAGGATTTTAGAGCCAAGAGTAAAACCTGATCTTAAGGTAACACTGAACTTTGGAATGTGTCATCTGTCAAAGTTAGGCTATATGTCTTTTCTAGCTCCCCTTCTGCGAAACATCACTGTACTCTGGCTTGTAAGGTTAAGAAAAGGCAGAACGTTTGGGGTGGGTAGGTTGGATAGGAGTTGGTGTGAAAGGTGACGGTTCCATTTCGTAACAGCATGTCACAGTTGCAGAAACAGTTGGAGACTATGCAGAGGTTGTAGCTGCAGGAGAAACCTGCTACATTTCACTAATGGGCACCTAGCAGGATGTGCCTCAGTAAACTGTAAGCATGTGTGTGAGCTGTAAAACAACTTGCATGTTATTTGTCTGCAGTTGCAGATGTATTTTCAGTGTCATTGTCAGATTATTTTAATCAACAGGAGATTACATATATTTTATTAAAGGATCTTTATGGCATTATATCTTGAAATTTATATTGCATGTACAATATCATAATTTGTGTGATTCAAACTTTGCACAAATGCTCTTTTGAGAGTTTGGACTTTTTCCTGTTATATTATTTATGGAGACAAATGTACTGTTCTAATGATTGCCCCAATTTATTATAAATGGAAATCAAAGGCTTATGTAGCAAAAACTATTATTTCTCAATACTAGATGGTAACACGACAAGGGAGAGCTCATGGAGAAAAAAAGTTTCATTTTCCTCTACAGTACATTGTGTTTTCAGATGTTGATGTAATGCATTTCTTTGCCTAACAGTATGTAAAGCACTTTGAATTACCTCTATGTTTGGAAGATGCTCTATACAACAATATCAATCTATATCAACAGACAGTGCTACTGAATGTCACCAGTTAAACTCAGCTTGTTCCTGCTGTAAGAACTCATTTAAATGTTAGCCTCCATATATTTTAGATACAGTTGCAGATGTATTGCCAGTGTCAAACGTGGATTTTTTTCTAACATTTCAATATTTTTGCTGTGTCACTCTTTCCTCAAAAATATTGAAGTGCCTTTAAACAAGCAAACATATGGTAGCTCCTTCGCCATCGGTGAGTGGGAGTGTGTGCATGAATAAATGCGAGTCGAAAAGTTCAGTCTATTTTATATATAAACCATAAGTAGACTTTTAATAGTCAAATTGGTCTTTTAGGTTTTGAAATGTCAGAAAAACACTGACACTGCTTACCGAGCAATATTATAACTTGAAATGTTTATTCATACCTCACGCCATTCATCCAGTCATGTTATGCAAAATGTATGTATGTACAAAATACATTCAGTTTCACCTTTTCAAAAGAACAACAAAAGCTTTTTACAGTATAATACAAGACAACTTAGTTCATAAAAGATTAGAGTGTGTAAACATTGTCCTCAGTTTCTTTTATCAAATTAAAAGAAAAACTCAATCTCACAATACAAATATAATAGTTACTCCTATTACTTTATGCAGTATTAAAAAACAAGGCACACATATACAACCCTAAAATTAAATGAGAACTACTGACAAAAAAAACTCATATAAATGTGTAAAAAAGGCTTTAAAAGCTTTCACAAATTCAAGAAAATTATGAGAATGAAATAAGCTGTTCCTAGAGTTGCTGGTTGTCCATGCTTGAGATGAAAACACAGTTTTTCAGTCCCACACGTATTTCGTACATTATATGTTGCACTGCACATGGCAACACATTATTAACACATTAGAATGGTAACTCTGCTTTGAATTGTAATGGGGGTGAATGATAGTCAATCTCTAACTTCTAATAATTGTACCTAAAAGACTGCAAAGGTAGATAACAAAATATTTTGTTGATTAACTGCACCAGCTATTTCTGTACAAATCTAGATAGAAAGAGAGAAAATGCATCATTACTCTAAAAACTACAGTTAGAAGATAATGTTTTGTAATTGTCTGTGACCTCTTATTTTCCTCTCCTGCATGGCTGTCTGGTGATTACTCTGTTTACTGGCTCAGAACCCGTTCACATTAACAAAAGACTCTGTCTTTTTTGCAGTCTAATTGAGTCTTTGGTAAATGCAGCACTTCTGCTACTATACAAGTTTTCTAAGCTGAATGTACATTCAGTGTGTGTGTGTGTGTGTGTGTGTGTGTGTGTGTGTGTGTGTGTGTGTGTGTGTGTGTGTGTGTGTGTGTGTGTGTTATGGCGTCAGTTCAAGGTTACAAAAATAAACTTCAGTCTCTCACAGCATTGGCTTTCTCTCATTTGCACATGTCCAGTAAAGTTCAATGCAGCATTAATGTTCATGATGATAGCAATGAAACAGTCATGATGATTTCATAATAATTAAGACATTTAACTATATGGGCAAAGATAATAAAAACAGTTGCTTTTTTAAGTTGCTCTCTTCAGTTTCAGCATAAAGGCTTATTACGATGTTGCTGATATTCACAATGAGGATTATGATGATGCTGATGCTAATTTTCACCACGAGCAGTATGAATCAGTTGATGAATTGAGCGCCTCCATGTGGCACCATCTCCGTCACTCCCCACGCCACCATGTTCCCCCTCTGCTTGCAGCCCTGGCCTTCCTGCAAAGCCACCTGGGAAATCTCCTCCTCTGACAGCACCCTGTCCCACATGTTCACTCCTGTCATCTTCCCTGCGAACGCCATCTTGGGATCGAACCCTCCCTCAAACCCTGCCACCCCACTCCCGCTGCTTGGAGATGGAGAGCAGCAGCCGTTCCTTTCCTGCCCCAGCTGGAGTGAGCCTCCGTCGGGTAAGATGTGTCCTTCAGCCACTCCGGGTGTGGAGGCCACCTTTTTCCCAGCTGCCCACAGGGACGCCAGGCCCTGCTCAGACGACCAAGCCCCGCACAAGTGGATCCACTCTGATGTGCCCCCTGGGTTCACCACACCCGGTGCCTCCACCAGGTGAGCCTCTCCTCCAATGGTGAAGAGCGCAGAGGTTTGACTGAGCAGAAGCTGGATTTCATATGGGTTGCGGCGGTTTCCATAGGAGAACAGCACAGTTTTGTTGGAGACGGTGGTCGGCTTCACCCACATGCAGACAGTAAAGGAGGAGACGGAGAGCGGGACATCTGGTATGACGGAGGTGTAGATTCGACGGGAACACATGGGGAAGAGCAGCGCCATCTCACAACCTAAACAACAAGAAGACGTGATAGTCTTCATTGTGTCATTTTTTCTGTATTGGTGATTTATTCTTTCAAGTCTAATTCTCAATCTTTGTCAATCTTAAACAGTTGCTGGGTATCCTAAGGATATTTGAAACAAAGCAAGCAACGTCTCCTAGTGGTCACAGACGGTTTAAAGCTATAGTGCGTAGTTTCTGCCACCCCCATGAGGAATTCTAAGTAATGACAACAAAACTGTCGGAGCGTCCACATAATACATGCCCTACATGACCGCGCACCGCCCCCACCCCCCTTCACACAGTTGCTGGTAGCCAAAGAGGACACGGAGGATTAAAAAAACATGATGGACTCTTCAGAAGAGGTCATTATCTTCACTCGAGTTTCTGCGCGGGAAAGTCCCCAGACGACACAATCTTCTGAACATAGCCATACTGAGAAATACAGAGAGAGTTGTGTGGAGCTGATAGTCTCAATTAGCTTTGTAGCAACTCATTTGGCAATTGCTTGAATGTAACAGACATTCATTAATATCAAAAGGTTACACACTAAAGCTTTAAGGCATTTCAAATGAGCAAACCTGGTTAGGAGACTAACAACAGCAGAGTTTTGAAAAAAGTGCACTAGGTTAGCACTATTAAATTAAAATTACTATTCAGAGATATGGGTCACATTTAGTGCTAATAATACATTGCTGGTAATTCTACTTTGTCCTGCAGATGTCAAATTAACTTTTATGTATATGGCATCTCAAACACAATATAGGTGATCCAAAGAACTTTACAGAGAAAGTGACAAAGAGCTGATGATGAGCTTAATTCAGTTTCTGTCAGTAATTTTAATGTATGTGAAATATATGTGTGTATGTGTGTTTGTTGTGTTATGGTTGTCTACGCTACTGGATGCCTACAATTTCCCTCGGGATGAATAAAGTGTCTATCTATCTATCTATCTATCCATCCATCCATCCATCCATCCATCAATCCATCAATCCATCAATCAAGAATACATTTTAGAGTATGAGCAAACAGTAAGATTTGTTTTTTTTTAACCATGTCTGGTGTAATAAGAGTGGTTTGCAGGATCACGTATAATAATTTGTAAGTCATTATTATTCAGCTAGAGAAAGGTTTGATTCGGCCAACATTTGATGTCCTCAAATGTTGTCGTTTGCATTTTATGTTTGCTCAGTTTTAAAGGGAGATAAAGTTAGTGAGATTTTGAAGGTTTGATTATGATGCTTCCTGGTAGGTGCATATAAATTGAGAAAATAATTAGGCCCAAAATTTTACGCTGGGGGAAAAGATTAATGTTGAGAAAATGAGACTGAATTTGCAATGCAGATTGCCTGAGATTTACACTGTTAAATATGAGGACAACCAATATAAAGCTGGCTAAAAGTATCTAGACTTGTAGTTGGACTGATGCATTGGGAGATCAAACCTTGTGCATTTTATTGGAACACTTTGCTGCATAATATGGATAAATGTCTCTGCGCAGACTGGAAATGCTCGTTAAGCCATATGGTCCACTCAGTTCACGTTCAGGTGATAAGATCATGAATCATTTTAGGGTTTTTTTGCTCCACCAATGCACACAACCGTATCCATCTGTGGGTCATCTGGTTCATTGGTTTGTTCAGCTTCATTTCACTCTTTTCCCTGTTTTTCTCTCTTTTTAATCATTTGTGTATGTAAACACTCTGCCCATCGACACCCCACACACATACCCTCTCTCTTGGTCTCTCGTGGATACCAAATAATGATGTTGTATTTCTGTCAGGCCTCTGCCACTTAAAAGATAAGGGTGAAAAAAGAACATTTTGAACATGTTGAGTGTGTGTGTGCGTCTGTTCTTGATGGTTTCCACCTGGTTCTGATTTCCCAGGGTGCTTTGGTGTGGTTTTGGTGGTGAGTTAATGATTACACCTCCCTCTGCTCTGTATGTAGGCCAGATTTACATTTCTGGACTATAAAGGTATGTGTGCATTTGTGTGTGTACATGCATTAGATGAGTCAGACAGTATAAGATATCCTGATTTTTTTTATTTGATTCATTCTAGGAAATTAAGTTGTTTTACTGACATGAGTGGTGCCTTTGTGGGACTAAACTTGGTTTACTTACTCACACTTAGTAACTTAATCTCTAAAGTTACATTGTTATTGGTCAATGCTTAATTCAAGGATGGACGGTAACCCTGAGTAGTTGCTCTGCTAACTGAAACCATATGCTGTTGTGCCTTAAATCTGGAAATAATTTGTGTTCACAGTCAGTCTAGCAAGAGTTATGTGTTATGATTAAATTTGAATTAGTGCTGTCAGTTAAATGCGTTATTAATGGCGTTAACGCAAACCCATTTTAACGTCGTCAATTCTTTTATCGCAAGATTAACGTTCTTTTTGGCCTAGCAATCTTTGTAGTTTTTTCACATGCTGTTGCAACAACTAGTAACGTTAGAAAAACTACAACACCACACCGGATCTAGCTAGACCGGAAACAAAATAACAGACACACTTGTTTGGGCTTGCAAGCCGGCCAAAGAGTAGTACATACCTGCAAACTAGTTGCTTTTCGGCGAAAATCGCCATTTTGAATGGGAAAATGTCATCCACGTGAATCGTGAAGATCCGAAGAGTTTTTATTTGGGGGGGGTCCGAGACCCGGTGCTAATACGGCACCGGTGCCTTAACGACCGTTATCTACCGGACCGAATAGCAACGCGGTGACTTATTTAGGTGCCACTTAAATGCCTGCGCTTCTCTCTGATGCTCCGAAAACGGACGTTAGAGGGAACTGAAACATCGCCGCACGGGACGCTAATCAACACTACACTTAGCAGCAGCTAACGTTAACCTACTGTTAGCTAGCAGCTGGAGTAAACATGGTTAAAATGCTGACAGCTAAACGGTGTAACGTGTGACTGTATTTCACTTTTATTTCAAATACAATTGAACAAGGTGCTCGTTTTTTATATATATATATAAAAATCTTTCGGTTCAGGCACCGTTTTAAAAGTATCATTGTATCATGTTGATAAGAGCATTAAAATGAGAAAAAATAATGGGACAAAAAGAAATCAAGGGACATTTAGAATAGAGAAAAATGTGCGATTAATTGCGAGTTAACTATGACATTAATGCAATTAATCACGATTAAATATTGTAATCGTTTGACAGCACTACTTTTAATGCATCTATTGGCTTCTGTTGTAGATCTTTAAACATCTAAATAGCATCTTTAAATATCTGTCAACTGTTAAATATCTGTCAGGTTTAGATTAATGGATGAAGTCCCATTCTGCCTGAGCTGAGAGTTTGAACCAGGGTTTTCTTTTCTTGTGTGATGACTCACCAAAATGTGTTCATAATAAATGTTAAACAACAGAATTAAGAGGCAATAAGTGACCATAAGTTTAGGGAAAAGGATAGTTTGCTACTTGAGGAGGACATGTCTGGAGACATAATAGACAGACTATGTGGTAAAGGTATTTGGGACGAACACAAGCTGCATGATTAGTTGTTGGATGTTCAGAAGCAAGGCCTGACTGGGGGGGGAGGGGGGTCTCATTCTCTTACATTTTGTTAGCGTGACCTGAATGTTTCAACGCAGAAAGAAAACATTGAAGGTGGAAGGTTGTTTCGGTGACACTGTTGAGAAACATGAAGACATACAAAGCAGCAGGTAATGACAGACACAGAGCACAGATTGCTGATGGTAAGATGGATATCTCACCTGCGGGTAGGTATCTTTGCCTCAATGACCTCAGTACCTCTCCCAGTTCCACCCTCGTCTCTTGCAGCGCAGCCAGCACCCCATCTAAAGCCACCTCTTGTGATGTGACTTCTTGCTCCCGGAGCTGTGCCCCTCCACCTTCTGGAAGCTGGGATCCTGTCTTTGTATTCATGCCCATCCCAGCTCCTGGGCTGTTGAAGCAGCTGGTCTCCAGCTTGGCGAGTCGGGAAGTTTGGGTTTGTGCTGCAGAGAGGAGCTGCTGCAGCATCACCTCCAGGTGTTTAGAATTCCCAAAAGAATTCCCAGGAGCAGCAAAAGTCTGCTCTCTGGATTTGAGGCGCTCCAGGGTTTCTCTGACGCGGCCCTCCAGCTGCAAGGCCATCCTTCTTCCTGCTGTCTCCACTGCAACCCCACAGGAGCCACCATACTGCGCTACAAACCTGAGCACAAGGACCAATATCAAAGATTTGAACCTTTTTAACTGAGTCAACAGTTTTTCAACCCTAAGCAACCAACTTTAGCACCAGAATCTCTCCAGAAACCAATTTTGGTTCCCAATTCCCTCATAAAACCATTGACATTTAAAGGAACAGGATACATTTGGGATTCTGGTCTTAAGTTGAGCTGAAGCGATTTGTCGAGTAATCAATTAGGCGATCGAAATAATTAGCAACAGTTTGATAATCAATTAATCGTTCAACAAATTTTTTAAGGAAAAAAGACAAAATAATCACGTGTTCCAGCCTTTCAAATATTCATATTTGCTAGTTTTCTTTGTCTTCTATAATGGTAAAATAAATAAATTTGTATAGACCAAATAATTAATCGATTGATCGAGAAAAAAATTGGGAAATCATTTGAATAATGAAAACAATTATTAGTTGCAGCACTAGTATCTCTGTGGAAGTATTTGCACTTAAAGGTTGTAGACTTTGATCACCAGTGTAGTAAACCTCGGAATTACGGGTTAAGGTATCTGATTATTAAGTTTCATTTGAGTTTCAATCCTAACCTCTTAATTCACCTTTTTTATCTTAACTTATGCAACTACCATAAAAACTCTTTTCATCTCATTTGAGACCGTAATTGCTGTGATCTCTGATCAGCTTTGTCCAACCAACCTGAGCATTTCTCCACGCAGTGACCCCATCTCCACCTTAATAATGTCATCTGCATACTGAAGCAACATGTTCTCCCTCATCTGACTGTTCTCCAGCATCGAGAAGATTTTGTCCCATTTGGTCAGGTCTGGAGAGTTGCAGGGGGCTGGACTCGGTGTGGCTGGATAAAGGGATGGTAAAAAGAGGGAGAGAAAAAAGTTATCCAACATAAGATGAACAACTGCGCCCCTCAACACCCCCTGTCTCCTATAAAGTTAAAGAATATTGATAGTGCAACATGAAAAATATTAACTCCAAGCTTTATTCTCTTTGGAACTAAAATTTCCATAATAGTTTGGGAAACACAACTAGCTTACAACTTTAAAGCCTGTATTTATTTACATTTTGGCAAATGGGCACCATTAAAAGTATACCTAATAATAGTTCCTGTTTGCAATGTACCCTAGGATGTACAGACAAATATCACTGGATTACTTTAATACTGAAGAAAACATGATGATTCTCAGGCAAGTTGTGGAGTTACTGTATAAGGAGTGTCTTTTTTCTATAATTCATACGCAAAGTTATTAATGTTTATTTGCAATGGATATAGGAGATAATGATATACTCAGAGTGATCTGTAAGTCATACACATATCTATCTGTGTGTTCAAATTTGACTGCATCAACTGGTTTTTAAAGTACCTAATTGCCTTTTACCACACTAATTATCTGTGCCTCATGTCTCTCCTTCCAACCCGCCCCCCCCACCCTTTTTCTCTCCCGTGCCCCCCTGTGGATAGAGATTGAAGGACAGTTCTTCCACAAATTTTCAGAAATTAAACACCTTAAGCACTCCTCTGTAATCGTGTTTATATTCTGCTCTTTGAAAACAAGGGCAGTGGAAAAGTGAATTTGTTAGCAGAGTATAAAAAGGTTTAACTAGCTCAGTGTTGTATGGTAGGGCAGGTGTGGCTTTAGAGAGAGCAAGCAGGAAATAGCTTTTATCAGCTGTGCTGCATTGAACATACTATGATTTCTCCAGTGTTGACAGGAACTTCGGGGCCATAATTGTAAGGAGAAAGACAGAAATATAGATAGTTGAACAGCAGGAAAAATGAAGCGTAAAGGGGGGACAAAAGAGGAAGTGAGGTTGTTAGGGGAGAGATAAGAACGTGAGAAAGAAACAGGACAATTGACTCATAAACCACTTTGCTTTTCCGGCAAAATACATCAGGCTTCCTGCGCGATTGAGAAAGAAGGAAGGAAAAGAACGTTTATTTTACACAGAAAAAGAAAGAAACTAGCTGCTGAGAGTAGGGGAGAGATAAAGCACAGCAAGGGGAGCGAGAATATGTGTCAGTGTTCTGATGTTCTGATTAACGTTTAAGCGTCTCAAATATCTGTTTATACCTGCAGACATATTTTAGAAAGGCATTATCACAGGACTGCAGGATTTGTTTTGGCTGCCTGTCCCCACGGTTCAAAGTAAATTAGACAGAAGGTTCATGCACTCTGCTCTCTCTGACTTACCAAACTAAAAGTGCAGGTCCGTCAGAGGTTTATAAAGGATTCTGATGGATCTTGGAGTGAGAGTATATGTAACCTTAGACATGAGCTTGGATCCTTGAGTCTTTTGGTACTTTTAAACTAATGAGTTTGAAGGCTTGTAAAGTCAATAGTCCTACTGCACTTACTTCTTATTTTGAATTGATTACTACTTATTTTAAAGAGAGATCATCACTCTTTAGTTTTATTTTTTACATGTATTTCTACTGTTCTGTAAAGGTCCAATATGTAGGAATTTCTCCCATCTAGCGATGAGATCATATATCTCAATCAGCTCTCTCGCACCACGCAGTTCAAAGTACATATTACAGCTACGGTAGCCTTCACCTTCAAAAAACCGGTCTCTTGCTCTTTTCAATATCCTTTTTCTTTTTCTGGGCGAAGAAGAAGACTCCTGTTCCTGAAATTTGGATTTTGAATATGTGTGGTCCTCCATGTTTCCTTCTTCAAACTTGCCGGGGCCGGGAAGCTACGATACCCATTAGCAGCATTAGCAGCACCTGTGAGTTTATCATGTGACAGCGAAAACGTGAAAGGTGGAGCAGTATGTCCTGTATGTCCCTTAACGGCTAACGTATTTCAAGATGGCGCATAAATATGGAGCGTCTACCCCAGTTCATGCGAATGCAAATGTAAAATTTCAAGCCAAAAGGAATACTTGGAATTGATGGTGGTGGTAAATATTCATGAAAAAGGACAAGTTTGTGAACGGGCAGCACAGATTTTGATAATGAACAACTAAACGTTACACACTGGACCTTTTAATGAATAAATTACATTTATTTACATTTATTTGTTTAGGTAGCGATTGCAGGAATTGATCTGTAGGTACACACAAACTGTATATGTACATTCAACAACAGACAGATATAAAATGACTTAATGGAGTAGAAGTACAACCTATCCCGTACTTTTACAAAAACTGTCTGGGTTTACTTATTTGGTACATGTTTTAGCCTGCCATTCATTCTTTAAAACTGTGTCATGACCTCTCTCACGTTGCACTCATTAATTTAAATTCCACTCTGAGAAATGAGCAGGTCAGAAGCAGTGATCTGTGTGTCTCTCTCTCTCTCTCTTCCTCACACACCTGCACACACACTGTATTTAACGCCCTAACTTTTTCTCCTTAGTTCAGCAAGCCAGTTATGAATGTATTGTGTTTCTTCGTCCTTCTTGCTCCCACCTTTTCCTTTCTTGGCAGGCAGAAACAAACTTTTTTTTCTTCCTTCAGTGCTGTAGTTCATGTACTTGTATACTATTCTCAGTCATCTGATTAAGCCACTCACATTTTTCCCTTCAATCAGGTTTAATCACATCGCAGGCTGTGCCCGGAGAAAAGTTTCCTGCCTGTTAACTGTTGGTGCTGCAATTATACCTCCTGCCAGGTTTAAAACAACAAACAAATGCAAAATGCAAGATGCTAGGGGCTCATTGCACGCACACAAACACATTTTTATGTACACACACATTCTTTTCACTCACAAACAGTGATGCCTTCCAAAACAGCAGTGAGAAGGGTTTCATAATGATATGCTGTAGTGTTTCTGCGATTGGTGACTAGTCATTCATGCTGTAATATGTGTTTGTTCCGGTCGCCAGCTGAAAAAACCTCTCTGATTTTCTGGCTCAGCATATTCTTTGATTCTGCTCGTCTCATACACAAACTCTGTCTCTGCCAACAGTCCGTGTACTCTGAGTACTGTGGTACTTGTTATCTCTTTTCTCTGCCTTTTGTGTGTTCAAAGCTGCATTTTTAGCCATAAAATATAAAGTACTCAACAAACCAACAAAACCTTCAACTGTTTCTTTCTCTCTCTTTTTCTGCAACCTCTACTGTACAGCTTGACCCCAACTGTTCCTTTATTTCCACTCAGTCTCTACGTTTTTCTGCGCTCTAACATCTTATGGTAATATCATTGTTGTAGTACTTCTAGTAATAACTACTGTTCGACACTTGTCAGTTTCAAGGCTCTGCTTGTACAATATATGTGTGACATTTTCAGTCTAAGGAGCATGTCAAATGTTAATTTCCACTGTAGTCAGTAATGACAGAGACTGAAAATAAAGGGACGATGAATCTTAATGCCTTGAGCTACAAGAAATCAATTTCATGCTCCGGAATTTAATTAAATTGCAACCACGTGAGAATCTTAATCAGATCATTTACACACACTTTAACACTTACGTTCTGGTGTCTCTCCATCTGTGATTTCATTGTAGTAGGTGTCAGTGTAGTTGACCTCAAAATCCTCCTCATATGCAAGAACCAGACACACACACGCTGACAGCACACACACTGCCTGGGAGAGCCTCCACCGGAACATGCTGCTGCCGACTCAGTGTGTGAGACAGTGAGAGTATATGAGGTTGAGTGAGTGTGTTAAGTGGTAACTGGTAAGTTTCAGGTCCGCTCCTCTGCCTACCTGCTTGTCTATGTGTGTGTGTGTGTGTGTGTGTGAATGTTTGTCTAGATTGACTGTGTGTGTTTTGTTTGTCTCTGCTGCTTCTCCCTGCCGGTCTCACAGCGCTGCAGGTCCACCACTCTCTTTTTCAACCCCTCACTCTCTCTTACAGTATTTGTCCCTCCTCCCTAATGACTCCCCACCTCTCTCTCTCTCTCTCTCTCTCTCTCTCTCTCTCTCTCTCTCTCTCTCCCCCCCTCCCTCTCTCTCATTCTTTCTCGTTAAATGCTGAGCAATCCTTTGGCAGGAAGCACGGCAGTGTAGAGTACTTCAACCAGAGAGAGGGGCGGCTTGCTCTGCACACACACTGAGCAAAAGATTCTGCGTCCTACATGCTCTATGCACACCATTGCCATCCTTAAATAGCAGAGAGGCACAGAGCTGAAATTATTCACATCTCTGTTATTATAACGACTGAATCAAATCCAAGATGTGTGATGATAAAATTATGATGTAGCCTGAGGTTATGGTCCCCACAACTTTCCTTCATCTATAATTCTTCATCATCATATTGATCTGGAAGGCCGAATGGCGTTTGTTGATATGTACACACACACACACACACACACACACACACACACACACACACACACACACATTTATATTACTATACAGTACTTTCCATTGATTTAATGTATTCAAAACCAGATCTTAACCAACAGCCCTGCATTCTTACTCTTAAAGGATAAATTTGGTCTGTTGCAACTTGGGTCAACTCACCACAATAAATGCTGAGATCTGGAAACACGGTGACGTCGCTACAGCAAAGTCTGACAGAGCAAGAAACACAAGGGGTCAAACGATCAGGTTGTAATCAGGCCAACAGTGTAGCCAGACTATCGAAAGCACTTTTCTTTTCAGGTAAACCCAAAAGTGAATGCATCCAAAATGTTAGTTCCCTCTCACTATCCCTCACTACACAGGAAAACTGTGGCAAACACAGTCAAAGTTGAACAAGGACAAAATGATACAGTCAAACACGTAGGGAATATCCTTTGAGGAAATTAGTAAATGTTTGAAAGTTTTACTATATTTCCATCCTTGTGAAAACATTTGGCTCTTACAGAGAGTCTGAGTACAGAGATGTTAAAGCAGCGCTCCAGCCTGCGAGCGAGGCGGTGAGTAATGCATCGTTGGAGGTAGCCTGTATTTCGTAATCTGATATAACTGCAGCCCATGCGACTCACAGAGAGAAAGAAAAGGAGAGAGGGGAAAGAGGAAATAGAAGGGGGCGGAACAGAGAACACAAACTTTCCTGATTTTTGCCCCATGCAGAGACTGTGTGTGTGTGTGTGTGTGTGTGTGTGTGTGTGTGTGTGTGTGTGTGTGTGTGTGTGTGTGTGCGCATTGAATGGAACCCAGACATCAGGGGTTTCTAAATGGGTTTATTGTTCTCCTGCTTCACTCTGTTTAATAATTTATTTTGTCAGCCTGACCATGTGTTTATGTGCGTATTGTGTGTGTATATACTGTATGTACATCTGTGTGGTATAAGTGTGTATATATTCATGTGTGTGTATGTTTTCAAGAGGATGGAAATAATGACTTCCTCATGGGATTTTAGGATTTGCCCCCCCCCCCCCCCCCTCCATCTTTCTGTCTGCCTGTGTCTCTCTTTCATTGTATCTGTTTTTTCTCTCAAATACAGTACCTACTGAAGCACACACCTATTCACTTGTTATCTGTTGTGGAAGAGCCTTTTCATTCAGACAGCTGAGAGAGGGAGTTGTGTGAAGTAGCAAAAGCTTCAATTAGCATTACCACTTGATAGAATAGAATATTGGTTTAACCTGTTGCCAGTTTATTAACGCTTTTACCTTAAGAAAGTGTGGAATTTAACAAAAGGAGAAAGATGTTAAGAAGGATACAGTTGTGTATATTAACAGTAAGTTCAGTAACCATGAATGCAACCTTTCCTAAACTTAACTCAGTAGTTTTAGATGTTTAAACATACCATAACCATATCTGCATCAGTTTTGAAAAATTCTTATGCGATGACAAATGTCCTGCTCTTTTGTGTGACTTATTGAAATGCCTTTATCATATCATATGACGTCAAGCGAACAGATGTATCAACTCCACCTCCAGTTGCACCTAATTTCTGCTGGCTCAGCAGTTAGTGAAAGAAGTGCTGTTCTGTTTGGGACTTGTAGTATGAAAGCATCACTAATGAGTCTTGTATCGTTTAGGTATATGATGAAGAGGAAGTTCAAGTCAGAATGGACAGGACATTTTGTCTTTCACACATAGACAGACAGAGAGAGTCTGTACGGGAGAAGTTAACTAGGTGAAAGGGAAGGATGGTCATTGAGTTTAAACTTTGCAGGAGAGACTGTGCGTGTGTCTATGAATTGCACTGACGTACATCTGGTCGGCTAGATGTAAAATATTTTTATGCATGAAACATTTTAAGTCATGTGTAAATGTGATGAAAATCCTTGCCGTCCTTTTTTTGCTCTCTGCTAACTGGATCCCTTCCAGAGAGCTGGGCAGTCATGTTTAATATAGTGCTGAATACTTTAAATTATTTTTACTGTGTTGCTCATGCAACAAAACTTCACAGAATCCCAAGGATATGGGCTTTCTGGGAGACGTTGGACTCCTGTCGCTTTTTTGATTCGACAGTTTCTCCGGCCCTCCCCCACCCAATGTTTTTCGAGCTGTGTGATATACGACTTTTGGGACATACATACACAAAATGTGTGATGGAAGCTACAGAAAACACGTTGAAGCTGTAAATCTAAAAACATCTCTCTGGAAATCATTTGTGCTGATTTCTGCATTTTTGTCCTGTAGATAACCACTTTTGCATAAAAGTCCAGTGTCTTTTGACAAGTTATGTGCATTGCTGGATATTAATGGAATGTTCCTGTCTTTGTCCAACATAGAGCTGCAGTCGACAGTCAACAGAAAATGAATCTGCAACAAACTGATTAATTGTAGTTTTTTATTGTAGCAGTTTTTCAAGCAAAAATGGCAAAAAAGAATATTTTAGCGCCATTAAACCCATGGCGCTAACATGGCTAAAAACAACAAATATTCTGTTGCGCCATGGCCATGGGTTTTAGGGAAATGTGATTGTATGTGCTATCCCTTATCTCCGTTTAAAAGTATCTTGATCCACTTGGGGTTTGGTCTTTCAGTCGTTGGGGGGCTAAAATGTTTTTTCTTAACATGTAAAGTTGAGAAAAATGAAATATGCATGTGTATTTTCAGATCTTAGAAAGTTATTTTGATTTAGATGCACTGGTCCCAGCGCTGTTAGTGATATCTTGAGTTTTATGGGATGTAATGGCTTTTTACTACAGCCATATCACAGCAAAGACACAGAAACTCATTTTCCCCATGACTCAGTTTTAGTGTCCTCTTAGGTAAAAATATAGCCAATTGCTGTATTAAAGTAATTTTTTATTCAAATTTAAGTGTCTCTCCAGAATTGGTAAGTGTCTTTTTGTGACTCACTTTGGGATTCTAATGTGACATTTTGAAAACAGCACACCAAAAGAAAACCATCACGTCCTCTCCTGCCTCACAAGTTAACAATAGTTTGACTGATCAGTTCTCAGTTTTCTTAGAAAATATCTGAGGGGCCTTTCAAAAATGTCGCCTTTGTGTTCTACAGAAACAAAGGTCATTACTGGATATTTTATTGAGATTTGTAAGTCATGAAAATGGGTTGGGTGTATGCTGGAATGAAGGTACGAATGTCAAATACTGTGTACACACACGCACATACACATACACAGGAGTAGGGCTGGGCGATAGGGAGAAAATCAGATATCACGATACTCTTGACCAAATACCTCGATATCGATATTGTGGCAATATTCTAGGGTTGACAATTGGTGCTTTAACAAAATATCTTCACACTTAGATTTTAGATAAATAATCATCAGTAATGTGGACATAATGTTTAAGTGGGGAAAAGGCAAATAATAGAACAGCTAGAACAGTCTGGTAAGTTCAGAAAAGTACATCACTTTACTGTAATGCAGCCTTTAATACCAGTAAAAGGCAACACTTATGTCATATTACGATATCCAAAATCTAAGACAATATCTAGTCTCATATCACGATATCGATATAATATCGATATATTGCCCAGCCCTACACAAATCAGGCCAACAGTGTAGCCAGTGGAGTCAAATGAGGTGGTTTAACAAAATAAAATATGAATCAATATAATCAAAAGGGTATATTCATGTCTCACATGTTCTGTTTAGATGTGGGTGAGTGTGCTCTAACAAGTATGCTCTATAAATCCTCCTCAGTGTGTTTCTGTCTCATCTTGCCTTTTAACATTCTTCTGAACAGTTATGGTTATTACCAGCTCTCTTTCTGCACATGTACTGTATCTGTCTCTTTTTATGGTGATTTGTGTCGAGTGTAGAGGTGTGTATGTGTGTGTGCGCGCAGAACAGTCAGTCCTCTCTGTTGATCAGTACCAGTCATCTGTTACAGGATAAAACCTGTGGTTAAAGTAATTTATAGCTATGAATTACCTGTTGAAAAAAACCATTTATTTAGTTCCTGCTGTAATATTTTATAAAATATGACAAAAGTTCACCATGTACTAGCTGTTTGAAATATTATGGACCAGATGTTCATGATAAATACATACTGATAAATGAGCATAAATGCAGCACAAAAGTCCTATCTCGCAATGTTAACGAAAGTGAAAAAATAGTTTGTGTATCTGCCCTGTGATTCAGATACGGTCCAAAATGTAATGGGTTCCTGCTGAAGTTTCATTCATTCAGTAGTTTTTTACGTAATCCTGTTAACAGTCAAACAAACCAACACACAAACAGACAAACCGAACTGAAAACATAAACTTCAAAGATTGAAAGATGGAGAAGAAATGGTTAGACTAATGTGAATAATGTTGCTGCAACAGAACATGTAGCTTGCTTTTCAGCATCGTGGGTAGAATTGGATTAATAACCGCAATATACCCACTTATTCTACCATAACCTGCTTCTGTTTCCTCTTGTAGCATGTAAGCAGTCCAACATGAATACATACTCCACATTTTATCCAATCTAATTATTTATATATCTTATTTAATCCTCACATGAGACTTAACCTGAAACCTTCTGGGTTCAAACTGACATTTTGGTCTTGCTATTCTATTATACTACTGTAGGACACAAAAGCCATTGTTTGAAATCTTGAAATGTGACCAATAATGAACCTACCATTTGAAAACAAGAGTCTTTGTTCTTTAAAGATGTTTCCTACATGAGTCAAAGGCTGTTGGGAAATGCTGTGGGTTTTGTTGGGCTGCGTGCTGATTTACAAATGCCTTTATGTACAATCATGCGTCAGCACTGACTTTCTTTTTTTCCTGCATCAGCATCATTGAAGGAATATTGACAACAAATGGAAAACGTTTTATTTACTGAACACAGATGTTGTATCATGAAATGATTGTGTGTGAAACTTTTCTGAGAAAAATGACAGTTTCTGCAAATATGCGTGATGTTACAGTAGAGCTACACCACAGAAAGCTTAAAGGAAAATTTAGGTTTCATGCAACTTGGGTCTGATTTATTCTAATAGTTTTTTTGGCTTAAGTTCTCTTGGTAGTAGAAATATTATAGTCACCAAGTTAATTGTTGAGATCTGGGAATGCTGCAACATCGATAACAAGAAGTCTGATGGAGTAAGTTGCCAGTTTATTAGGTATACCCAGCTAAAACCAATGCAGTCTAATACAACAGTCACAGCAATAACTGCTACCTTCAATAAATCCCTTCTGTTTTTTTCTATTATTTAGCCTACGCACTGATATCAATGGAGTGGACAAAGTAATAGAAACAGCTATCGGTGCCAACCCACTCTCGTATTTTGGGCATTTTATAAGACAATAGACCTATGTCTCCACTTCTACTGTTTACACTGGGCACTTAATATTTCTTGTCTGTCTAACTGCTGTTTTATATGGCGACCATTTTCAGTATCCAAATGGTCACCAAGTTGTATTTGACTATGAGGCTCACTGTCAGCAACTCTGTTTCTCTCTTTGGCAGGTAACCACATGCTGTTACGAGTGTTGCCCTCAGTCTACCCCAGACAACCGGATACCATCCACTGTCACCTAGGCAACCTCACTGCGATGATGTCACAGCTGGAATCCCCAGAGCAACAACACCTGATCAGACTCATTCAAATTGTTGCTGAGCAACATCCACTTGTGAGTGTTTTTAGTTTTTTTTGTAGTTTTGTTGGAAATATATCACAATGTGCTGTGGGTAAATAAAACTATTTACATTGCATACTATTTTTATAACCACATGGGCTGAAGTGAATTATGCCACTTTTACCACTTTGTCACTTTACTAGCGATTTATTTAATTTTTTTCGATTGTGTCATAGCCAACTAAACCAGAGCTCTCTGCGATCATGACATAAGTTTACGCTTAACTTGGCTTTGGCTTACAATGAAGTACGTGTGTGGCTTTTTTGTAACATTTCTCTCCATGAGTCAAGCTTAATCAGACCTTTTACCGTTCAACTTCGCCATAGCCTGTAATGAGCTCATGTCGAAATATAGAAAAAAGCCACTAGAATGTAGGAAATGGAGCAGTGCATGTGAAGTGCACATTTCTCAGTAGGACTTCCCTTAATCCTGAATATTTCAGAGTAGAGCTGCTGATGTTCAACATGAGGGGAAAGTAGTGGTGGGCGGATTGATCCAAATATCGGTAATATCGATACCAACATTGGTATTGATTAGGGATGCACCGAATCCAGGATTCAGGTTCGGATTCGGCCGAATAATGGGCTTTTTGACGGGGTTCGGTTTCTGCCGAACCTTAGAACCGTTCAATGCAGTAGGCTGTGACAAAGTGAAAATGGAACTCGCGAGCAGAAAAAGCGCCGCCCAGCAGCACCCCCAGCCAAAAGAAGGCGACCCAAGCTGAGCCACACACCCAACCCACAATGCTGACCTGTCCCGCGGCGGCAAGGACCCTAAACAATACACAACATTGCCTCTACCAAAACACCTGCGCATGAAGGAATCCACAGACAGCAGCCAAAACGCAGGAAACCCAGGTACAGCAAAGGAAGGACAGTCACAGCTAAAAACTTGTGTTAACCAGACAGTGCCTCTCCTGGACTGTCAGCCGTTCTCCCTACAGTGGGAGAGGAGCGACCGAACGGCCGGCCGGCTGCTGCTCATTAGCTAACGTTAGCTTTCTAATTTCACCCACCCAACATGCCTTCATCATACACTGGTTAGCGAAAATTTGCCAAACAAAATTGTCACTCATCTGGCGATAGCGATTTGCTTTCCTACAATGTGAAAAGAGCGTGTGAGTGAATTCAACATCAAGTTGTTACATTTAACTATTTTAGAGGCTGTGGACGTTGTTTACTTCATTAATGTGTTTACTGTATTAATGGACTGAGGATGGGAGTAGGACTCGGTATTCGGTTTCGGATTCGGCAGAATCTTAACCAGTGGATTCGGTATTCGGCCGAACCCCAAAAATCTGGATTTGGTGCATCCCTAGTATTGATATTGATCAATACCAATATAATGAGATCGATACTTTAGTTTCAGTTTCTCTCCAGTATGCACTGCTGTGGTTTCATCAAAGAGGCGACCTGGCTGTCTGTGTCTGTGTAAGTGCTGCTCCTGTCACAGCGCAGAGCAGGCACAATTTGCTCCTCCTCCCCCCTCTGTGATTTGATGTTGTAGCTGTATAATTTGTAAAAAGGCTGTAAGATCCAGTGTTAACACAACAAATTTATACAAGCATATGAAAATTCTGTCCTGGGTTTTAACTTATTAATAATCCAAAGGAAAAATCACAAAAACACTTAAGGGTCATGAAAATTCATTCAGATTGAGCAATTTGATGATGAATCCACCTTAATTATTAAAAAGTATCGGTATCTGTGATACTGGCCCTGATCGATACCAAATTTTGCAGTATCGCACACCACTAGGGGAAAGTACCACATACCAGCAAACATGGTGGTAAAACATGGATAGTCTCACCCCTGACGTTAAACACTGGAAAAACAAAAACCAAACCAGCCATCTGGAGTTATTCTAATCTCCACCCCCCACAGAGACACACAGAATATTTCTGTTGTGATTGTGGCTGCATTCATCACAAAAGTTACCAAATCTTCTGCAATCCTAATATTCACTTACTGGAAGTGATGCAGTATTGAAACGATTAAACATGACAAAAATATGGAACTTTGAAATCCCGTAACTTAAATTTTATGGAGTCAAGCATCTTCTCCCTAAGAAACTGAGATAATGTTTGAATGAATATGATTATTCAAAACAAGTGACTCATAAAGTAGCAGCAGGAGGGCCGGCAATGGTGAGCATTGTTAGTCTGATCCAGTCCAGTCTAGTGCAATTCAGTGTGATCAGTCCAGATAAAGAGGAAGAGCTGTTTATTCCCTGAGTTTGTCCAGACAGTCCTACAGTCAAGCTTTTGTTTATTATTCAGTCACCAGTCTGTTCATCTCCGAGGTCACTCCTCTCACCTCCAGCCTTCATTAAAGACACATCAAGCCTCTGTTTGGTATTAAGTGGTGGTGCCAAAACAATCACAGGATTACTGCTTTATTCAAAGGTAATCAATAATAATCTTTGTTTTTTCTCACCCGAACAGATGTTAAGCCCTCAGGTGCCCACACTAGTCAGTTACCTAGGAGACCAATCCCTAACTGAGGCCCTACTGGGTGCGCTTTTGGATGTGTCACAGGCTAGCCCTTCCTCACTGGTCAGCTTTCTGCCAACGCTGAGAATTGTGGGACAAAAATGCCCTGCTCTCCTGGGTCACGTTGCCAAAATCCATGGTGCCGTGGGTATCATCAGTGAGGTACACACACACACACACACACACACACACACACACACACACACACACACACACTCAAAACACACACAAATTAACAAGTTTACATTTGTTTGCAGCAGTGGAAGCGTGTGTTTTAGAGTGCTGATCGGGCCGCATTTTTCTGTCCGAGCCCGGCCCGTGTCCGACAGAGCAGTAACCGAACCCAACCCGAGCCCGACAGGCATTAAGATCTTTATGTCCGAGCCCGACACAGTTAAAATTAAAAAATGTTCTCATACTAATGACACATGTACATGTACGAACATCATTTCTAAATATCTGTCTGAACCCGGCCCGGCCCGTCGGGTCCCGTCGGGCTTGGGTCGGGTATCCATCCTCTAGTGTGTTTCAGTTGACTAATGATACCAGCTAAGGAATAATAATTATGGCCTTTTTATACTTTATGTACGGATTAAACAAACAAGATATAATGTGTTAATTAGTGAGCTTTAGAGATGCTGGTAGAAGGATTTTGTTTCCTTCGGACAGACCAGGCTAGCTGTTTTCCCCTTTCCAGTCTTCGTGCTAAGCTAAGCTAACTGACTGTTGGCTGCAGCTCTGAATTTACTGTACAGACATGAAAGTTGTATTGATCTTCTCATCTAACTCTCTGCAAGAAAGCGAATAAGTGTATTTTCCAACATGTCGAACTATTTCTTTTAAGAAAAAGATGATTCCCAAACTCCAATTAAGGAACATGAAGAGACAAGAAAAGGGTCCTTGAAATCAGTCTTAACAGGCTGAACAGGCTTCAAAAATACTCAAATTCCTGTAATAATTCTATTAGGGCATTCACACACTGCAACAGGCAGGAGTGATTATTTCAATGAGTAGGGAGGAACTGGCTGCCCTCTCACATGACTTGTTCTCTGTTGTCCTGCCAAGTGTAAAAACACTCTAACCCACCGGACAAGTTGGGAACATGCAGAGGTTTTAACTGCTGTCTAATACTTACATCAGTGTTCTGGAGCCTCTGTCCTAAACAAACTTGTAGACTCCTCAGAGTTCTGTCTCTGCAGCTGAACAGAGAAGAAGAAACAGAAAAAAATCTAATTTGAAGGAACAGTTAAAGAGCAGCCTAATGGTGCAAGAATTACACAATTTAAGGGAACATTAACAGCAAGAAAGGTTCTGTTTTATACATATTGTGAGAAACAGAAAATCGGTTGTATTACAGAGGAGAAAATGTGTTCTTCAAAAAGGGACAACCTCAACTGAACTGCACTTAACTGATATACCTTCCTGCCTGGTATTACGTTATTGCTTGAACCATTTTGATGCAGCTGGTATTCATTTCTCAAAAATACTGCCTATAAAACTAGAGCTACTTGCTTGGGCTTACAATATCAAAATTAGTTTCGTAGCAGGCTAAATGTGTCCCATGAGCCGCATTTTGGCCAACCCATGAGTTAAACACTTGGCTGCCCTGCCGACCTGGCTGCTTATTTGCCTCTAATGGCAGTTCTTTTGGTGTAAAAAGTGGTGTTTCAGCGATTGACTGACTGTGATTGGCCTCTGCAAAAACACTTGAGCTGCTGATTAGAGGTTAATTAGCCTAGCCACTGGAGCAAACTGCAAGGTGGCATCACTGCAGACTGATGGGCTGGAGACGGAGGGAGTGATGTAGGCTGAGCTGTCTCAGACACACACATGCACAAAGTGCAAGGTCAGTCATTATTATCTTATCAGCTGCCTGACTCTCTTTGAGCAGAAAAAACCCAGTATTGAGCCCTTTATGACCAAATATCTGCAGCACTAATGGCATTCCCATCTGCTTCAGTTGTACTTGTTGTACTTGTAGTTGTGTTTAATGCCAATTACCAAATGTTAGCATGCTAACACACTGAACTAAGATGGTGAACATCAGCGTGTTAGCATTGTTATTGTTAGGATGTTAGTATGATACAGCCTACACAGTTTTGTTCATCTGATGGTTTAAATTAACACTCCTAATTCGTCTGTTTATATTATCTTTCCTTCCCATCTGAAAGTGGTTCACAGTAGATCCTTGTGTGGGCCAGGCTTTAAAAAAAATGCAGTATATATCAAAACAGTAAATGCTTGCAAACCTATAAGGATACAAGACACAAGGCAATAAAAAGGATGGTACATGATACACCAGATAGTGCATTTACAGGCACATCGGGTCAGCATGTCTTACATTAGCCTCTTACGTGCAAACCTCAAGGGAAAATACAAACGTTATTTTTTTAAACCTGTTATCTGGCAGCAGTTTGCATCTTCCAAGGTATTTTGTGATGACGAAGGTATTCACTACCTGCCCGTGATGAGAACCTCTTTGCCCAGGACAAAATCCATTATTTCCACAAACTGGCAGATGCACTTTCCTTTACTGATATTAAAATGCTTGCTAACATAACAAACATTGAGAATATTTTCTCCCACAAAATCTTTGTTGATATGAGTATATAGTGCATGAGATAGTTGTATCAACTTGTGGTGTGCAGACGTAGTAAATAACATATGACTGTCCACTAATGATAGGTAGGATGAAGTCACACATTACAGTAAGTCTCCCTCTTTTCCTCTGGGTCCATTTAAGGCAGTTTAACAACAATTGGGGGAAATTAACGTAAGGGGAAAATATGGCATGACTGTCACAGACACACACACAGATCATGGGGCTGGAAACGCTAATGCAGTTTTATATTACTCCAGGGTAACCTTTCCTCCTCAATCTTCTTGTCAAAGAACCTGCCAACCCAGCTTCAGCACAGATACAAATACACATGCGCACGCACACATGCACAAAGTAAGATCTCGGTGTCCTGTCTTTCTTCACATTGGAACCATTTGGAAAATAACCCATGTTTTTCTGGGAAATGCCTCTGCAGAGGCCTCCTGGTGATGGCACTGGAGAGTACCTCCTGTGGGTTTGTGTTTGTGCCACACACACACACACACACACACACACACACACACACACACACACACACGCACGCGCACGCGCGCACACACACACACACACACACACACACACACACACACACACACACACTGTTTCACTGGGGTCCATTTGTACTTGATTCTAACAGGATTGCAACACTCTTTCTTGCTTCCTTTACCTCCTGAAGAGAGTTAGTCTCTGGACTTATTGAGTGTTAGATCAGCATATACCACAATGTTCATGTTATAGAGCTGTGATTCCCAAGCAGCCATTTCAATTGGTCATAAATCAGTTGAATTGGCTGAAATAACCAACATATTTGATGCATTTTTGGCAGAGGTTTGCTTTTCTTTTATTATTACTGTAACACTGGGTATTATTCATTAATAGTTAACATCAAGTTTTGATAATTTCCTTGTTTTTGCACCTAGGGAATATCACTTTTGATGTACTTTGCTGAAATTCTTCACAGTTACTTTGTTCAGATAGAAATGTTTAGATTTCAAAGGTTAAATCACCCCTCCCTTGATACACAGTATACTCATTGTCGCAAATAATTAATGCGCTCTGGAAAAGAAAGCACACATTCATACACACAGCAGTACAGTATCTCCATGGGGCTTGTTAGTGTGCCAGACTGCAACTCTGAAGAAAGCAGAGAGATCAGTGTGCTGATGGACAGTCAGGGGAAACTAAGCAACAGAGCAAACAAGGAAAGAAAGGCTTGTCGCTAGACTGATGCAGTTTTCTTTTTCTTTTTTTTATAAAATCTGAATCATTTATATTTAAATGAAGTATTTTAACCGATACTGTATCTCCTGCACACAAATCACATGTGGTCCTGCCAGAGGAGATTGGTTCCCAGTGTTGTTGGGATTATGATAATGGAGTAATGGAAAAGAATGGGCCAAGTTGTGTCTTTCTCAGGGGATGTGTGTGTGTGTGTGTGTGTGTGTGTGTGTGTGTGTGTGTGTGTGTGTGTGTGTGTGTGTGTGTGTGTGTGTGTGTGTGTGTGTGTCAGTACACATGAGGCAGAAAGAACTGATTTCTTTCTCAAGATCCGTATCCGTCCTGTCAGATCGGCACTTTGGAGGAATATCCGTTACCCTGCCATAATGTTTTGGACAACATTAAAAGTTATAATTAAATCCAACAGTTCTTCCTGTTCTTCCTGTTTCTGATTCTTTGCAGTATTTTAAATAAGAATGTGGTCATAAGTTAAACAAGTGATGTATTTAGGACAGTTCCAGACAATTAAACACAAAATGTGGTGATTGATGAAAGCTTTATATGACCTGGCAGGCTTTCAATAATATTACTTTAAAATGTCTCACTTGCTAACTGTAAATGATGAGAATTCTGCTTATGCTGTCACGTTTGGAAGTATTGTAGTAAGTTCTTCAAAAGTAAAATCATCTCAACAATAAAGTCTAAACTGTGTGCAGAAGTAGCACACATCCTCGTAAAGTCTTTGTACTTGCAGCCTGCACTCCAGGCTCACAAACTCCTAAATACCTACTTGGCATGTTGTTACAGTATAAAGTCAAGTTCTACCTTTTCTGGTAGTTTTAGCATCCACGTATAAATATAGCATCCTACAGAGAGTGAAACATTTCCAAACTGCATTCTTCTCTCCTTGTTACAAGGTGTGCTTGAGCTCTGTAAGCACAGCTCTGTCTGGCTTTTTGTCCCTCCATCAATCAATAAATCAATCAATCAGTTTGTCTCTAAGTTAGAAGAGAGAGGGATGTATTTTTTTCAGTTTTATACAAGTGTGAAGCCTTACGTTTTTAAAAGAATCCTGTTTTTGTCCCCAGATGGAGTTTCTTTTGGCTTTTGCCGCCCTAAAACACAGCAAGGCCGTTACGGAATCATGTCACCTTTGTTCTATCTGTCATTACGGATTCCTGTCTTGACTGGTTTACACCACTTTAAAACTTGTCTGTTTTGTGTTAAATAACGGGTTATGATCCAAAATGGGTCAGGATAAAACCTTGCAGTTTGAAACAGCGATTACAGGAAATAGCACAAAGAGAAGTATTTTAGGTGTAAAGTATTATTGTGTGTCAGAAGTGAGCAGGTTTTATATGTTCTGGATTCATTTTACACAGAAAGCAGGCTGAGAATGATCAAATGTGTGTTTACGTGTCTTATTACGAAGGCAGATGGGAAAGTAATGCCATTTGGGAAAAGAAGAAGTTTATATTTTCTAATTTTGCTGAGAGCATGTGTTTGTAATTATTATTGTTTGTTATGATTTAGAAACAAAAGAAGTTGCACCCCCCCCCCCAAAAACTACTTGGAAGTGTAAAACTAATGTGTGTCGAATTAGATAAAATACACTCTTTTTTCACCAAAACACATGTAGTGACACAATACTTTCACAAACACTGGCAATCCTGGTCCCATTTTCAGTAAATATCGGTACACTCAGAAACAACCCACAACATTAACAAATAGCCATTAAAATGGATGATTTTTGTACAATAAAACAACTTGTTGGCAATCTTTCTTTCCTTATTCCTATGCTTAGTTTTACGCTGGGATCAGCATGGATCACAACACCAGATGTTATCATTTTGACATCTTGTCTTTCTCTCTGTGTTCCCTTTCTCCAGACTCATGCTCACAGCTCGTTGGTCTACCTGGTGTCCTGTCTGGGCAGCATGGAGCACAGCTTTCACCACACATTGCTGCCGGAAATCAGAGCTCTGACCGACCGTTACCCGTCTTTACTGGGGGGCTGCGGTAAAGACATCTACAGGATGAGTAACTCGTTTACTGCTATAGCCCGACTGCTGGGGAGAAGACTGGAGGAGAGCGTGGCTATCCACTGCAGGTCAGGAGACACACATTTACAGGCTAGCTGTTTCCATCTGTTTTCAGTCTTTATGCTAAGCTAAGCTAGCTGGCTGCAGGCCGCATCATGATATGTAACCTACATAACTAACTGAATATGTGTATTCATAAACAACAATTAAAAAAGTGCTACTCCCATGTCAGGTGCTCATCTGGCAGCAGTAGGAATCCAGACTAATTTCTCTGTTAGAACTAGTACCTTGATTTGGGATATTTAAATGGTTACCTCATGTTTTGTATGTATATATATGTATATATATAGATATATATATATATATATATATATATATGCATAGTATATATACTATACTATAAAGAACTACAGTACAGCAACATAGCACCAGAGATTCATTGTTAATGTTAACAAATGTTTTTGTTCATATTTGTATTTCTTCTTGTATAAGCTGTGATGTTCCTTCAAGTAATACAGCAAATACCGTCTGGTATTTCCTCCCATCATTTAAAGAAACTGAAAACTTCTTTTCTTAACCTCTTGCCAGAACTTAAGACTGATTTGTTTGCCTGTTTAAATGTTTTGCCTGTGGTCTTGTCACTGGTTTGAAGTTCCAAAAGGTGATGGGACGTACTTCACTTCCCCAATCAGCATTTAACGATATTTAAATAAAAAATTGATAAGAGTTATGGGGTTGTTTGCTTGTGTTGAAAGGCTGCTGTCGATCAAATATGATCAATCCGTACACAGTGCTGATAAAGCAAATTTTGAAAAAACTAACTTTGACTGTTGCTTATTTACTTTTTTAGGGGCTTTAAAAGGTGTTTTGACAATTGACAAATAATCTGGATCAACAGAAGTACATTTTCAGGATAATTGCCTCTCTCTGTGTGTTGCCGTTCTCAAAATCCCTCCACTTCGGGAAGCAACAACAAACTTCAAGCAACCAAGCTGCACACTAAGAAAAACAAGTTTTGAAGCAAAAAATTTGGATCGCGCAACAAGGCAGGCCTTCTTGGTTGTTTTGGGGAATGATTGTAAAGATTTGCAAAGAATATGTTTCGGCATTTCCTATCTAACTGGGACGTTTTGGGACCGATTGGTGGGGATTACTGTGGACGAAGTACACATGTCGATACACTGGCAAATTACATTTAACCATGTATCCAGCTAATTTTAATAGCTCACGTTACTGTATATGTGGTGTTTTCTTTTGCAGATGCAAATGTTCCACCAAAACAAGTTCCTTCCTGAGACCATTTTGCAGATTTGATTGGTTTAAAGAAATACAAACAACGCAGAGAGTTTTATTCTCCTATCCTAGAATATGTGTGGAGTAGCCAGACCTTACTCCACAGCCCTAAAGATAGGTCTGGCAATGCGAGACTAAATGACAAAGGACAAAGTACTCCAGTTGTAAACATCTGGATTGCCTAGAAAAATTCAAAATGAAATCATTATTAATAAAATTATTTAAATACTGATTCCTGTGTCAAGAGTTTTGAAACTTGTTTGAAACTCGTACAAAGCTAAGAGAATACATACTGTATACTAAGCCCATACATTCAATCGATTTGTGGTACTAAAACCTAAAAAATGTGGGTTTGTAACAATATGTTATTATTATGTGCATAAGTTGACTGGAATTCATCTGGCTGTAGTGTGGGAATGACACGCACAGCTCTCTCTGAAACAAGAACATCATGTGCAGGATTGGAGGCTTCCAAAGACTTTGCTTGGGGTCTAATGGAAGAAAGACAGAGGGAACAAGGGATTGAGAGAGCCAGGATGGTTTATTAGTGAAAGAGCAGGGGGAGAAGACAGAAGAAAAATAATAACGGGACAGTTGTAAGTCCTCTTTCAGCAAACAAGTGGACTGTTAAATGAAGTTATAAAGACCACTTGTAGGGAAAAAATATTGGGACAGAAAGAAAGAATGAGAGAGATGGAGGGAGGGAGGGAATAATTAGTTTGGTTAGAGAGCAAAAGAGAGGAGATAGGCGGTGAGGGACAAAGAAAAACAAAGCCCAAGAGAGAGGGGAGATGTGGGGTGAGAGACAGAAATAGAGCCAGTCATTGTGAGAAAGGGAGAATTATAGAAACGCTAGCCAGAAATGTGTCTGTCCAGCTTCATCTCACGTGCCCACCACATGTAATCCAACCCTTTGCCCTCTGTGTGTGTGTGTGTGTGTGTGTGTGTGTGTGTGTGTGTGTGTGTGTGTTTTACAGTGTGGACGAGGCATGCCCGCAGTCTCCCTGTGCATATCTTCTGGGGGGAGGCGCAGGAGGTAGTGGGTCAGAGGAGCGGCTGCAGGTGAAGATCCAGGCCTTCGATGAGAAAATGGCGGAGGAGGGGGAAGAGGAAGAGGTGGAGGAGGACTCTCCGGCTCCCCAGCGACGCTACAGCCTGAGCCAAGCTGTCCGGGAAGAGAGAAGAGAAATGAGATTCAACAGGTTGGTTAGTACTGTATGTAACATGGCATGGCTCTGCTGAGTATCTGCTGAGTATCTGACTGAATAGTAAGAAGCCTGGGCTGTCTACAGAGACCGCGTTTTTTTACAGTGTGTTCAGGGGACAGGCAGCTAGCGAATAGTGAGGAGATGTTTGCTGTATGTGACAAAAAATGTTGTAGCCTAAAAAACGAGTGACATCGCTTAGAGCACCTTTTAACATTTTTTTTAATCTTTTTAGCGGGAAGTTTTCTTTTGGTTCCCAGAATGCTTATTTTAAAGGTAGGATAACATTTTATAAAGACATTCTAGACATGTTTGGTGATAACCTTCTTAAAATGTTTTTAGCGGAAGGTTTTTTTTTGGTTCCCAGAATGTTTTTTTTAAACCTAGGATAACATTGTATGCAAACATTCAAAAAATGTTTGTTGATAACCTTCTTAAAATGTTTAGTATTTTATTTCATTATTAGAAAATTAAGCCCTAACATTTTTTAAATGTTTTTAGAATAGGATATGCTTTAAAACCCTTATTCAAATGTTTTGTGGTAACATTTAGTTAAAATATGTTAACATTATTAGAACTTGTGGGTAACGTTAGCCAATGTGGTGGGAACGCTAGCTGGGTAGACTGTTAGCAATGTCATCTCGTTGATTTGATTGATTTCCAGTCAAACTAGCAAGAGATCCTTTGAGCCAAGAAGATATTGCTCTGTATCTATTTATTGTAGAAATCTAGAAATCCAAAGATAACCCCTAACCAGGAAATGGATTAACTCCTTAAGGGGCCATTATATTTCATATGAACTGCTTGTCTGTTTGTTTGTTCATTGTCACGTTACATACTCCTAAAATTGGGGGACAGTATATTAAAAGGTCCACAAGTCCTACAATTTGATTTCAAGTCCATTGTGCTGGTGTACAAAGCCAAAAATTGAACACATCACTTGTATAATGCTTTTTGACTGTACTGCTGTAAGTTGAGAGCATTGATTCCTGTTGCATGTTTCTGCTGCAGAACTATACAACCATTTTTTTGTCCTAAAATGACATTAGTTTGTCCTATAACAAATGTATCTTGTATAAAAGTATTTACATATATGATAAATATCCACATAATAAGAAGTAGATTAAACAAAGAGCCTCTTTGAATCAGGGTGTCAACTCACCTTGTCAGTGCTAACGGTTCATTATCTGTTGTATTATAAAGTGAATAGTCCTGTAGACCACTGAAAATAATTGATAAAGTGTTGGCAAGTGTCTGTTAGCATGTTAGACTTGTACATGTTGCTACCTTACAAGATACACTGGACACAACTGAAACAAGTTTAACGGGAACTAGAGTGCTGACTCCTTTTAGTATAATTTGTAACTAACGTAAAGTTGGCCAAAGACAACAAAAAGATCTTCAAGCAAAAGCAGACACTGATTACAAAAGATCAGTATCTTTAGCAAAGTAATGTCTATGCCCACAATATAGTACTCCTGCCATGCATTGAAATTCAGACATTTTGCAGTTGTATGTTTTTCTTTTAGTTGTTACAAAATCATTGTCAACAATCTCCAAATGCCCACAGAACCCTGCAACAACACCAAACCCTGGACATTTTGCACCACTTTGTTTTATATTTTCTGGTCTCTCTTAGGTCAAAGAGCCTGGCTCTTCACGCTGTGCGCTCACGCTCCATCAACTCAGACACCGGGGAGGACTGTGAGGGATTGGAGCCAAGCCCAGACCACATCTCCTCCAACACATTGGTGAATTCACACTTAGAAAACCAGGAAGCACCGACTGCTGAGATGAAAGTGACGGGTGACGCTGCGATGCCCATTACCGCTGCCCTGGACAGAGGGGTCAAAGAGGCTCAGAAAGGTCCAAGCAGAGAGAAGGAGGAGCAGGAGGACGCCAACAGACTCTTCATCCATTTAAGAGACAATATGGAGACGATCAGAGAGTTCTGTCGAGACATGGTGCAGCAGATCCCCATACCAGAGCAGTGTGCGATAGAAGGTAATGTGAACATGACAAACGTCTTTGTCAGTGCATGCTTTCTTTGAGATCAGTTCTAGAAATAATTTGATGACAGTGTTATTGGTGTATGCAGTAGGTGGAGAAGAACAGTGCAGTACACAGAGAGAGGCAAAGGGAGGGTTTGTGTAACCCATGGCACCTGAATGAGATTACAGTCAGACGTGGTGGCTGGGGTTGATTAATGATGTGGTATGAATCATTGTTGTGACCAAGTCATCTTTGCCCAAGTCCCAGTAAGTCTCAAGTAATTTGGTCCAAGTCTCAAACAAGTGTCAAGTTAGTTTTTTGAGGCCAAGTCAAGTCAGACGTTATGTCAAGTCAAGTCAAGTGGAGTCCATAGTTAACGCAAGTCAAGTCCCCAAATCAAGTCACGTTTTACATTTTTAAATCCAAAAGTGATTACTGGTGGCACAGACGCAGCCGTTGGGGAGCTTCATCAAGGGTCTTTCATGTTACATGTTGCCATAGCAATGACTTTGATTGACAGCCAGTCCTCCAATCATGACAATGCCATACTGGGGAGCTTTTTGAGTCGTCCAATCATGATTCACAGTTTGCGCTGCTGCCGCTGCATAGCATACTTGATAGTTAAACAGAAACGTGACATCGTTAAATTATATATTTATATATTTAACAGCTTACATTCAGTCTTATGAATACACGCAAGTCATTCGAGTCATCATGCCTCAAGTCAAGTCTTGAGTCATTAACTTACAAATCCAAGTCGAGGTATGAATACACCTCCTCTTCTCCTCTCTCCTTCCCACTTTCACTCTTTACCTCACATAAACACCCATTTAGCCCCAGTCAGTCAGGGAATAGTTTTCTGATTAGTGATTTTTAATCCCGTCCAGAGGGCATGTGAGTGTGATTTTTCTCCTTCTACCCCAGTATTAGTTATAGTTCTTCTATAATTGATATCCTGTCTGGACCATCACCTTATATTGTAAATTTGATCTTTGACATTTTGTGAGCTAAGAGCTATGTTTTTAATTATTGAGGGCCATCAGCCAAGCTGGTGTAGAGGATCATATGATTTTCCTGTGGAATATCTCTGTTATGAACTCAATACAATTTGGCAGTAAGAGGAGCACAGCAAATAGTTTTTAAATTTCTTATTTCTTATTTATCTCCCCCTAGACTTTTATTAAAAATAGATCCTTAGATTGTGTCTTTGATTTGACGTTGAATGATTATATTAACTTTATCGTCTCTGTCCCCCATTGGCCTCATCCATGGATTTACATTATATGCAAACCACCAGGCAAAACACAAACACAATTCATGAGAACTGTTTGGTTGATATCTAATCTTTGCAATTCAGATTCAAAATGGTTTCATCTTAAAGGTGTCGGTGTGATTAATTGTTAATGGGAAAATGAATCAAGGTATAGAGGAAAATAATTGTTTTTGTGGTCAGGCTTATTATTACATATATACAACATAGTCAGGTTTAAGTAGAAACAGATGAATGTAATGCATATATATGTAGAATAAAGGACATATATATGGGTGCAGTTTTGTGTGTGTGCACGCTTGCGCTCATACCTTAGTTCTGGCAGTGCGTGCTGATTAGTAACAGGGGGTCAGTCAGTTCATGTGAAAAACAATGAAATGAGAAACCTCCTGTGTCTCCAAACTAATTTAATCCACTTTCTAAAACTTTGTAATCCCTTTTCACATTTCCCCTCTCATTCGTCTCATATTCAGGGATTTGATATTTTATTTTCATTCATGTGTTATGCTTTATGCTTATTTTCCATTTTCCAATTCGATTTGCTCCACTTGAATTCAGACTTAATTGTCATCTTATACTGTTGCAGCGCCTGTTTTAACATTTCCCATATTGAATCTGATTGTATTTAAACTTGATTCAGCCCCTCCTGAAATGATACATCTTAGCTTAATGGGATATAAATCACGGCTAAATTCAACCAACAAACAATGAAATATGCATTTGATACATCAGATACACATATTTTACAAGATAGACACATTTAGACATAAAATACATCGAGCTGGGCAACAAGATCTCTGGTGTCTTACACACCTGTAGTGTGGGTGCAGACATTCACATGCACAAATTCAATAATACACATCAGTTCACACTTAACAACACACACACACACACACACACACACACACACACACACACACACACATACTTACATAAGTATGCAATTGGACAGTACATTTCTTTCTGTATTCCTTTGTCTGAGCCATTTGCAGCAGTGAGTCCCACTAAAAGGGACAAGGCTTCAGTCTTTTGAACATATTAAGATCAGACAAAGCTCACGCACACACAGCACAAGACTCAAACATGACACGAGAGGTGATGATATTTTTATTGACAGAGGAAGGGAGGGGGTGTTAAGGGATTAGTCATTTTAACTAAGAGGCAGCCAGGAGTCATATACACACTCATAGATAGACACACACACACACACACACACACACACGCACACGCACGCACGCACACACACTAACACAGATGCATATGTACACACGTAAAACAGGAAAGACATAAAATAACAAACTCCTCCTTTGGCCTCTGGTTAATTGATTAAATATGAAGGTGAATGTAAATATACAATTGTTAAACACATAAACATAGACACACATTCATTCCTCTAGCCGTAATTGGTGCTTTGCATCTGCTCTCTTAGTATTAAGTCTCTTAATGAGAATCAACCCCTAGCACTTAGGAAATGATGTCACAGGTGGTCTCAGCTGGATGATGTCATCATGTTGCTGGCTGGCCTACACATGAGCTGCAGACCCATTCATCTCAAGGGATGAGGATTACACAGAAGAGTGTGCATGCACATGTATCCTCAGTCCAAACACACACACACACACACACACACACACACACACACACACACACACACACACACACACACACACTGAGTTGACACAAACATATTCAGCGTCTCCCACTGTCAGATACAGACAAACTTTCTCAGGAACACACGAAGAAGACATTTTCTGATACATGCTATCAATCGATCTGTAAAAATGTTCCCAAGGTTAATCAAGTCCATATGTGCAAGGGACATAGAGAAGCACACAGATAAAGAGAGCTAGCTGGTTTAGCTTGGGAAAATTAATGATTGCCATTTTTATGTGTTTGTGTGACAGATTCAAATCGAGGATGTGTGGCCAAGCTGTCGTTCTCCTGTCCTCTTAAGGGCCACTACTGTCTGTACGCCAAGTCCTGCTTCAACCTGACCAGCCGACAGCCTCATCTTTGGATACACATCATGCTGCTACATCTACAGGTGCACAGCAAATCTGGTTCTGGTTTGCTCACTGAAGTTGTATTACATTGTAGAGCAGAAAGGAATGTTGTGCCCTTTTTGAAAATCTGGACTTCTTTTAATTTAGCAGGAAAACCTAATGTAAACTTTACATTAAATGTTGATTCTGATTCTTGTCATTTCTGGGAATATATGAAGAGTTTTACAGTTGAGGAAATATCCTTGTTCAAATGCGTAATTGCAAACAAGAGTAGCTTTGTTTTCCCAACCTTTTTTTTTCCTTTTTGCCCATACTTTTCCTCTTTCTCTATCCAAACCATATCTCTTTTTTATGTAATTTGATTTGTTTCTCTGCTGTTTTCTTTTCTCTCTCTTTCGACCAGAGTAAGTCCAGTGTCGCTCTGTGCTCCAGGGATGAGTGTGTCCAGAGGCTTGCCTCCCTTTGGGAGAAGACGCAGCTAAAAGGTGCTCACAGCTTCCCCATGGCCATGACACAGCACCCCACCCCACACAGGAAGGTACTGGCACTGTGTGTGCCTGGGTGCGTTTGTGTGTGTGTGTGTGTGTGTGTGTGTGTGTGTGTGTGTGTGTGTGTGTGTGTGTGTGTGTGTGTGTGTGTGTGTGTGTGTGTGTGTGTGTGTGTGTGTGTGTGTGTGTGTGTGTGTGTGGATGCTGCTTTCCCTATCTGTCTCCAGCAGAGAAGATGAAGTCAGCAGTAGCGAAAAAACATAAAAACAACTCTTCAACATAATAAAGTGTAAAAGTTCAACACCCACTTTGTTTAAATATGGAATGCACTAAATGGACAGTTCTGTATAGAAGACCTTTGCTCACCCCTGCTTCTCATCTTAATCATGACTGTTTGTGTGTGTGCGTGCCCATTTCAGTGTTTTTGTAAGTGTGTGGATGTGGGTGTTGTTCCATATGCTGCCCTTACATAATGTGACAAGCTAAGTGGTCGCTAGGAAATAATTAGAACCACAAGAAAATACAGCTGTGGTTTGTTTTGTGTGTTTCGTGTGTTGTGGCTGCAATCAGATAGACCAGCTATGGTTACCATATGGAGCATGAACGTACCAGTTATTTATAAACACACACACATCAACTGTACACAGGGCAGCAGTGGCGGAGGAAGTACTCAGATCTGTTACTCAAGTAAAAGTAGTGCATTAAAAATGTTAGGGACCATTCAGTATTTATGGAATGGACCACCGGAAGAAAATAGGGGAGGGTCATGTCTTTTTATTCTTTGTTGATGGGACGGTCATCCAATTGTTTTTAGTCTAGGGGGGAGGTTGGGTTGGGAGTGTTGAATTTCTTATTACCCAGTGTGCTTTGTTGAATGGTCTCAATGTTTTATTGTTTTATTTCATGTGAATACTAGTTTACTAGATGAGTAACTTAGTATTTGAAGTAATGCAGTAATGCAGGAAGTGTGCATTTAGTTTCCATGCTAATTGTGTTTCCACAACAATGTTAGTGAGTAAATCTACTGAAATGGCCACCACACCATAACAGAGTGTGATGCGTCAGATGAGAATGCAGAGGTTTAGTCACATATGTCATGGCTGTAAAAAAAAACAACAATGGCTATCTGTATGTCTTTGCCAAGCACAAACCAGTACAAAAGGATTCAATAAATTGTTGGGGAGGGTCATCTCTTTTTTCGTAATCATTTTGGAGGGTCATCCAAAATGTATTGCTGGTGAAGGGAGGGTCAGGTCTTTTTTGAAATAAATACAAAACAGTCCCTTACTTGAATAAAAGTATCTTAGTATAATCTATGGAATGCTGTTTTATTCAGAATTAAATAAATGAACAAATACATAAATACATGAATAAATAAAATAAATATGCCTTTGAAATACATCATGAAATAAATAAATGAGGCAATAAATACACAATTAAATAAATTTAATTATTTCATGGTACTTTTATTTCATAAGTCCACATTTATTTATTTCAAGAGACTTTTATTTCATAAGTCCACATTTATTTATTTCGGTGGACTTTTATTTCCTAATGCAACATTTCTTTATTTCCCTCTCTATTTATTTCCAGTTCTTATATGCAAATCGGGGGGCGTGGCTATCTTTCACATTCAGAACAAGGTGAATGGGACTTCTTTGGCAGACCAACAACAGGACAATTTTAACAATTTTCGCCATCTTATTCATCACTAATTTCACTTCTGAGAACGTTTTAGGCGAGAAATTAACTGTTTAGATTTCGAATATAGGCAGTCTTGCGAAAATCGTTGCCGAATTGACAATTTGCTTCAAAGTTTTCGGAGTTGAGAAGCTCCATATAGTGTCGCGAAAGTCAGCTAGCGCCTGCCGGGGCCGCTAGCTCGTTGCTCAGAGAACCCGCTGTAAGCTGGAGGTCTCAGACACACACACACACACACACACCCACACACAGACAGCGCTGCAGGCACAGGCGGGGGAGAGAGAGATACCCGTTTCTCTTCGAGAAGAATTCCCATTCACCTTGTCTCACTTCACCTTTAACGGAAATGTTCAGTTTAATGTGAATTAGAGCAGTCATTTGCCCGCTAGCTCACTTAACAACGCCTCAGCTAATGTTGTGTCAACCCGCAGTGGCCGAGCCGACCCCGTCAACAATGTCTAGGGACAAACAAACGAATTCTTGTTGTGCTCTGTCAGATCAGCGCTAGTTGGTGGTCTAGTTACCCCAGAATAGGTGACTGTGCGCTGGGTAAGTACTGCAAACTGCCTGTCGTGTTGCACTCTCACCTCGCCAGCCCTTTTTTGCCCACGGCTCTGTGAGAGCGGAATGTGAGAGATAACCACGCCCCCTGATTTGCATATAAGAACTGGAAATAAATAGAGAGGGAAATAAATACATGTGGCATTAGGAAATCAAAGTCCACGGAAATAAATAAATGTGGATTTATGAAATAAAAGTCTCTTGAAATAAATAAATGTGGATTTATGAAATAAAAGTACCATGAAATAATTACATTTATTTAATTATTTATTGCCTCATGTATTTATTTCATGATGTATTTCAAAGGCATATTTATGTATTTATTAATTTATTTATGTATTTATTCATTTATTTATTCATTTATTTATGTATTTATTAATTTATTTAATTCTGAATAAAACGGCATTCCATAATAATCAGGTAAATGTACTTAAAGTATTAAAAGTAAAGATACTCAATGCAGAAAAATAGCCCCTGTGACTGTTATACTGTTACATATTATATCATTAGATTATTATGGTCATACTAAGCAGATAAGCAGGATGTTACTGTTGTTGTTGGTTGAGGTGGAGCTTGTTTTTAACTATTTTGTATCGGAATACAACTAAGGATTAGTAATTGGATCAACTGATTGTTTGGTTTGTAAAAATTCCCAAAAAATGGAGAAAGACCCCAGAGTGACACCTTGACGATGCTTGTTTATTCCATCCAATAGTACCAACTTCAACATTATTAAAGTGCTCATATTATGCTTTTTGGCTTTTTCCCTTTCCTTTATAGTGTTATATATCTTTTTTGTGCATGTTATAGGTTTACAATGTGAAAAAGCCCAAAGTCCACCCCAAAGGGACTTACCATCTCCAACAGAAAACACTGTTCACAAACTGCTCCAAACAGCTCTATTGTAGTCCAGCCTTTACTTCCGTGACAAACCAGCGTCACTTTGTAACACACGTTATAATGTTCACCTAGCTGCTAGCATGGCACGCCCTCATACTCGGCTTCTGACTGGGTAGTAGTCCTTACCTAGGTATTGCGCATGTGCGACTCCCAACACAGATGGAACAGAAGTGAGATGTCTCACTCTGTAGCTAAAACAGAGAGCATGACAAATGACTTAAAAGATTATTAAAATAGTTTCCAATTTCCAGTTGTACTTGGATAAACTGTTTGGTAGTTTAATTTATAACAAAAGCATTCATATTTTATGTTTTGTATTTAAAAATCTTAATTTGTTACTAAAGCTGTCAAATAATTCTAAGTAAAAAATGTCCACACTTCACACTATTTCCCTCTGAACTGTAGTGGAGTACAGTAGAAAGTGCCATGAAAAGTACAGCAAATTTCTACTTAAGTAAATGTACTTAGTTACATTCCACCACTGCAGGGCAGGCAGACTCATGCTGTGTGACACTCATCGGTTCAAAGATGGTCGTAAACATCTGCTTTTACTGTTTTTACTGTATCAGTCTCCAGTAAAATGTGCTTTCTGCTGTTCTCAACAGGCTCTAACTGGACCACTTGTACCTTAAATGAACGGTTCAACATTATCAAATCCCCTTGCTTGCTTAAGAGTTTGATGAGAAAATCACTGACCCTTTCATGTCTGTAGAACATTAAATAAATACCTGATGATTAGAGTTGGCATTAATAACATGCAGTGATACCGACCCAACAATATTTTTTAAGTTTCTTTTTTTTTTTCAGTTTCATTTTCAGGGGCGCACCAAGGAAAACCACAGATAAGAGTATAGGAGATTTACTGGAGAGAGGGAAGAAGAAGACCACGACCTTTCCCTTCATCCATATGCTCTGCATTTCCTCTTTTCTTTAATTCCCTCTCTATTAGTCATCCAGCTTCACTCCTGTCACTGTCAGCCAATCAGAAACACATGTAGTGGAAGACAAGGAGAGAAGAGATGTGAAAGGGAGGAAGCCATATTGCATATTTGGGAAAGAAAAGGTTATCGTCCTGTTCTGACAAGGAGATTTAAAAGTAGACTATGGGGCTTTATGAGGCTTTAGAGTTTCAACAGGGAGTTATGTACGTCCTCTGACAACTCACTTTAGTAGTTTTTATGGGGAACTTATTCCCCGGAGTCCTTATGTTTTTTCGCCCAGCAGTTTTCCTTGGATTAGGCTGGCACCTAAATCATGGTTGCAGCTGTCGCCGCGGCCCTGCTATGCCCTGCTACGCTCTGCAGTGCGCTGCTACGTCCTGCTATGTCCTGCTATGCCCTGCTATGCCCTGCTACGCCCTGCTACGTCCTGCTATGTCCTGCTATGCCCTGTCACGCCCTGCTACGCCATGAACTACTACAACTACTATTTCTAGTCATAGTTCCATTATCTTTATTGGATTTCGCGGCCTTTTTTATAGATTGTTGCGGCCCAAAATGCCTGATTTTGCGGGAGCTTTTGTAAAAAATTGCGATAAAAGTCACAATGTCTTTTATATGTTTGTTGCAATGAAGTTGCGGGAGACAGTCAAAGTTGCAAAAAAAGTTGCGATTTCTTTCAAAGTCACGGTGATTGGTTGAATTTGCATGAATTGGCGCGATCGCGACATCGCGAAATCCTGGAGGGAGGGATATATAATATAAAGCTGGCGTGAGCAAAGAGGAGAGGAATGGAGGGAGGTGAGAGCTATTACGATGAGCACAAAGAGATGGATGTGAGCTACTCGAGAGGAAAAGGTTGAGAAAGATACAGTAACAATAAAAAGCTAATGGGTTTAAAGCATGGAAATAGTAAAAAGAGTTAAAGAGGCAGCCGGGTCAAGAGATATAAAGATAAATCTAAGGTTAAACTTGAGCTCCATGAAATTGGAGAGCTGCACCATTATTGCGTTAATCACAACAGACATAAATCAGTACAAGGGAGGAAATTGGAAACTTTATGGAAAGAAATGGGCAAGATTTGGAAAAAAGCATGCAGGCACTAAGTGATTAAGATAAAGCATGAAAGAAAAAGGGAATGAGAAGGGTCAAACCTTAAAGACGGGAGAGGAAGAAGGGGATGAGAGAGAGTTAAGAGTAAAAAAAATATGGTTAAAGAAGAGGAAAGAAATAAGTATTATAGGAAAAGCAAAAGTAGAGAGAGAAAAATTGTGGAGAGATAAAACAATGGAGGAAGACGTGAACATGCAGACTGAAAAAGACAGGAGGATGGTGGGAGTGGGAAGAGGTACAATGAAATGAGAAATGTGGCAAGAGAAAAGAGGAAGCGAAAGAGGAAAAGAAGGAAGACATGGCATGAGATATGATGGGAGACTGGGCTAAAGAAAGAATGGTGAAACAATACTTGTCAAGTATCTCCCTTGTCAGGGTTCCACTTTTCTCAGAGTGAGAGCGTGGAGATAAAGTTTGGTGGAGGAAGAGGATTAAAGGAGAAAGGCTGAATACCAAGAGCTAGAGTAAAGGTAAAGACAGAGCTGAGACTGAGATTAGATAAAGACATTATGGGAAGGAAATACACACAAAACGGGCAGGATGGGAAGACGAAAGCAAGAGCTGAAGGAGGAAATGGACTTTTAGGATCTGGTTTACATTTAAGAATTGTTGCCTATGTCTGTGCCTGTTTGAAACAGCTTATATATATACTGTATCAAAACATCCTTATGCCCAGAAAGTTCTGTGGATGAATGTGAACGGAGACAGAAATGAAGCCTTGTTTATTTCCTTCATCCACTCCCCTTTCCAACACTCCCACTTCTCATCCACTCACCTTTCTCCTTACTCACACTGCCCTCTCTACTCCTCTTTCTGCCTCCACCTCCCACTGTCTTCTGTTTTTCTGGTTAAGTTTATTCAGGAAACCTCCATAAAGCTTATCTGTCCTCTCGTCTCCTCTACTGTCCTCTCCTTTTGTTTCATACCCTCTTGTCTCATTATTAGAAGTCTCCTCCCCTCTCTATAGGTTCAAATGATCGTATACAACCAGACTAGCATGTAGTCTAACTGACTTTAGACGTGCACTGCTTAAACTTTAAAATGAATTGTGTGCCTTATCTTATCCAACAAAGTATTCTTTACAATGTGAAAATAACGCATCTGCTAAAGAGCAGAGAATTTTCAGCTTTTCTAGAAATAGAATAACCACAGAATGTTTATTTTTGGTTGTGTATAATGTTATTGGAGTGCAATGCTAAATCGGAGGAGTACCTCAATAAAATGATTTCAGAGATATCATTTTTTTTATTTCACACTTCTTCTTTGCCAAAACTTGGTGCCTACATTACCCACATTGCATACTTGACCACAACCAGTTTGATCAGAGATTCGGATGTGTTATGATAGTAGCTGTTAATGTAGCCTGGAGACTCAAGCCTCATGCAGAGGTCTGGTAAGCTCACTTCTTTCTAACTCCATTCCCCAAGTTCTTTTTTTTCTTTTTCTTGTAGTCTTCAGAACCAACTGACGCTGACTAAAGTGGTATTACTTGAGGCCATTTGCCAGACTTCAAAGCTCTCTCTGGAGTTCCCCTTTAAATAAGATTTCAACAATAGGTGAGACTACAAGAATAGCAGTATCTCACCCGACTGTAAAAAAATAAAAAAATAAAAGCATTTTAAAACTGAACACGAGAACAACAGTTGCTTTTTGTTTCATATTTTGCAGATTCATTACAGCTCTCAACCGTTGCTGTTGTAGTCTGCCTGTAGTTGTAATCAGTCATGTGCAGTTACAATCTTACAACTTGATCAAATTATAATGCTGATCTGCAAACAGCGATAAAGGGAGGGGGAGGCAGCGTACTGAAAGGGTAAAGGGGGTTACATGAGGATAGACGGGTTATATTCAGACTCACATAATCCAGCCATTGTTTCTTCATCTCTTTATTGAAACCACCTCTGTGGTTCTGATGGATCAAATATGGGCTTGTGTTGTCCACATCAGCCCAGCTGCACATTTATCACTCTAAACACAACGACTTCTTCCCAAAGGCTCATTCAAACCATATACAAATCATTTACTCTGTGCATTATGGCCTGTCTGTGGTGAGCGTGGCACAGACTTTAGTTTGATGCTTTCTGGTTTTCTGGTAATGGACTCAGGAAGCAAATGCACACGTGTGCTATCCTACTCATATCATTGAATGATTCACTTATCCTTGTGTGATGCAGCAGATTTGGGCTCTGGGTTGTGTTCACTGATTTATTATCTCTTACACATTGTTGCTCAACTTCTGACTCACAGTCTGTCTTCCATCGTTTTTCCGCTTCTGTCTTTCCTTTGTTGCTTTTAAGAGAATAGTTGATTCAGATCAGCTTTGCATTCTAATCAGCGAACAATGTTAAGGCTATTTTAATTACCTTTGCATTTGCTGGATTATCAAAAACACTCTTAATAATGAACCTCCTAGAGGTAGGGGAAAAAATCGATACAGCATAGTATTGGAATATTTTCTGTGGCTATACTGTATCGATACACAGACGCCAAGTATCAATCTTTTATTATATAAATTGCACATGAGAATGTAACTTTTTGGTAGCCTGGGAAAACCTTGACGAACTTCCAGCAAATTTGAGATTTGCTCTGCAAGTCAGTCTGGCCAAGAGCCCATTCAAGCCCATTTCCAATTTTTCCAAATCGAGGCACCAAACACAACCGTTGAGGGAGACACGATGACGATAGCGCAATGACGGTAAGCAGCTTTTTGTTTACATTCAACATGACGGCCACCGAAGTGCAGCAACCCGTTGATGCCGCTGTCACTGCTACGTCACCCGGATCATTGGTCTGATTGGTTGAAGGACTATCCAATTGCGCCCAGAGGGATTTGAGCAGCGTCCGTTGGTGATGCCCCTTTGAAAATGGGCTGTGAATGAACCTTGCCCAGACCCACTCTCAGTTACAACTGAGAAGGGTCTGGTGTCAACCAGGCTAACTTTTTGGTACTAGAATAATTAAATCAATTGCTTTCCCAGTCCACTAGATGGTGCAGTTGAGTTTGTTTGTTTTCTGATGAGGTCAGCATACAAGAGGAAGTTGGTAAAATAAAGATAAAACAGATGTTGACAAAGTTTTCCATTGGGGACATAATTTGAAGTTGGAAAAGGGTAATCAATTTCAATATATCGCAGAATATCGCAATATGTTTACAATATCGTATTGTGACATAAGTATCCTCATAATATCGTATTGTAGGGCCTCTGGTGATTCCCACCCCTAGGACCTACAGAGAATTATCATGTGAATCTGCAGCTCCTCTTGGCTTTACGGAGCCTTTAGCCTTTAGCTGTCCACCCTGCAACTTTACTGTTTACTGTTCTCTCTCACTGCTTTTATAGCGTTGTTTTCGGCCGCAGCAGGCAGATGTTTTCAGTGAAAAAGCTCTAAAAACCAATTGCATACTACCTGCTCAGCTTAGACTTATAATTTTTGTTTGTTATAAGCAGAAACTGACTTATTTTCTCTGACTTTACTGTAAAAAGCTCTCTCCAGATCCACATGAAGACATTATACAGACTGAGAATCCATGATTAAATTGAACTTCATGTGTAAAATTGGTGAGAGTACCATTCAGTAGTTAAATCTATATGAATGCATTGCATTTTATAATCTTATCATGTGTATCAGGTGTTTTTTAATGTGAAATTCTGATATGCAAAGTAACTAGTAGAGATACTGCTGTCAGATAAATGTAGTGGACTAAATAGTACAATATTTCCCTCTGAAATGTAGTGAAGTAGAAGTATAAAGTAGTATAGCATGAGAATAGTCAAGTAAAGTAGAAGTACTTACTTACTCAAAATTGTACTTACAGTATTTAAAATGTGTACTTTCCATCACTGTCACCATTTGTGGATATTTTAATTTCTCTCTCTTGTTTTCTCTATCCAGTCTTTCTTATACTTGCCATTTCTTTCACTTCCACCTTTCTGTCTCTCACACCGTCTCTGTCTGGATTTAAAATAAGGATTTTTCACAGTTGCAACGTGTCTCCTGAAGACCTCTCATTCCCCTGAATCGTAATGATAATGATCGGGTAACCCCACAGTCTCTCTCCACCACATATGGTCCTGGTTTATCAGTATCCGCGGGCAAAGCCCTTCCACCTCAGTTATTTAGGTTGTAACAACACAAAGAAAGGCTCTGACGTATTGATGACTCTAAACGCTCTGCTCTTTCAATCACATGTGGTTGTTTGTGGCCGGTACTGTGTGTGTGTGTGTGTGTGTGTGTGTGTGTGTGTGTGTGTGTGTTTTGATAGGTTCAGTGGTCCAACTGGGAATACACACCTGAAAACTGAAAAACAGCTCATTAACTTCAAGGACTGGCTTAAGGGGCACGGGTCAAAAGGTCAAACACACTAGTGGCTCAGCCATTGCAGCTACCTGTTTTTCTTCTACTCCTTCAAATACAGCTCCCTCTGGGTGTTTTATGTGAGTCTAACTTTGCCATGGTGAGAAATACTACTCTCCTTCTGAAATTGATCATCAAAAAATGTGAAAGGAGAGAGTTCAGAAAAATGATGAAGGAGGCAAAATACTCGGCTTTTACTTCAGAATACTTAGTTAGTTTAGTGGTCAGGATATTTAAACTGTGAAATCAAAATTGAGAGAATAGGTTAAACAGCTATCTTAATATGAACACACCGACACAGAAATACTGTGGGTAAATATATAGAGTAGTAGAGTATGAACACACACACAGGAGAATGACTGCTTCTTTGTCATGAAGACTGATGACAGTAATCCATCACCTTCTTAAATGTTCCTGTTTTTCTCCAAAACCAGCCTAAAATGAATATGAATTATCTCATGGATTTAACTGTCACTGAATTGTGTTTATGTGTATTTAAAGTGAAGTATAACTCTTACCATGTGCAGAGGGTCTACAGGGATTTGTATTGGTTTCCATTACTTTCTATTCTGACACACACACACACACACACACACACACACACACACACACACACACACACACACACACACACACTCGATGCACAGTTGCACAGTCCATAACTGGAATGTCAAGCTTTAAGGTACCTCTTGAGGGTCACTTATCATTTGTGTGTATATGCTTGGGATTGTGTATACATGTGTGTGTGTGTTTCTGTATAAACAGCAGCTTTACAAAGAGTTAACAGATTTCTGTGGGCTGGTTGAAACTCTCGTCTTCTTTCTCTTTATAGTATTTTGGATGGTAGAAAATAAAGTGAACAGCAGGCGGACTCTGAGTGGGTCCACAGGATCAGGATCAGTGCTGTTGCATCAGTATTAGCTACTATATATAAAGCCTGATACTGTAAATACACTTTCCTATCCTTTGTTTTTTTCATCTGGGTACATCAGTTGTCTAAGGTGACACAATAGAGGTGTACAATGTGCAAACAATTTAAGCAGAGCTACTTTGGTTTACAAAAAACTTCGTCTTTCTTTTTACATGTATCCAGTACACTGCTAAAGTTGGTTAAAAACACATTTAAAGTGTTTTGTTCAAACTATTTGAGGAGAGGCTGTCTGTGCTGATCAACATTGACACAGATATTATATAAAGCACAAGAGTACACTGGACAAAATATGATATATCAATTCAGTCCTAAACTGTGTGTGCACTGTGCTGCTGTAATATGCAGTGAAGAAATAGTATTGGATGGATCAGACTCAGTATTGGAAGATTAGCCTTTTCACATTTTGACCGGTCATAGTAAAGCACAGGTGCTACAGTACTAATAACATTAACAATGGTTCTGTTCAAGTGTCCCAGGAAGCTGTGAGAATGTGACAGGGAGCCAGCATGCACAATACCAGGACCCTGATACTGAAGCATTATTTACACTCGTGTTTTTTCTACATGTGACATGTCGAAATGTCTTCTGTGACTAAAGGCTAACCCTAACCCTCAATATTAATAAAGACATACCAAATCAGAAGTTTAAATATAGTTACAGGACATTTAATGAACATTCTGATACTTTCTTATACTTTCTTTCTGTCTGTCTTCAGGACCTGGACAGTCTCCAGATTCAGCTTGAGGAGGTGCGTTTCTTTGACCTGTTTGGCTACAGTGAGGAAGAGGGAGGTTGGCTCTGCTTCATGTGTAACAACCCTGAGAAGGCCACAGGTACACACACACACACACACACACACACACACACACACACACACACACACACACACACTTAAACAACCAGACACATAAAAACAGGCCGAACTATACATAACCATGATTAGAGTACACATAGTTTAGTGTACAGGCAGGACCAAGTTGGTTTCATACAAACAAACAGAGAAGTTTGTTTTTTGTTCTGTATACCTTGAATTTAACAGGGCAATAAGTCGTGAATAAGTCATGAATTGATTGATTGAATGATGATGAAAACACTGATGGATGAACTAAGCACATAAAATCATTACATTTAAGGCCAAAAAAGTATTAAAAAAGGTATAGCAGAGAGGAAACACAAGTAAAAAATACAGGAAGAAAGAATGTGATAAATTGACCCTCTTCGTCTCACATATTCTCTCATATATTACGGGTTTTTTCTAGGGCTGTCAAACGATACATTTTTTCTTAATCGCGATTAATCGCTGAATTTCTATAGTTAATCGCGATTAATCGCATATTTTATCACATGATTAAAATTCGATTATTTTGCATTTCAGAACTGTTTTTAAGTACATATTAACAATGGAAAGCAATTCTTACCAGTGTATCTTGATTGGGAATCAAATGAATGCAAGGAAAGTTACTTTATGAACTTGACTTTAAGATTTGTATTTGTTTATTATTTATTTACTGTAAACAAAATAATTTTCTGTCATTATTGCACAATTCAGAACATGCCAACCGTAGTACGTCTTTAAGACCTGAGTCTTCTACGATGCTGACAGGTCTGCAGTTAGTTGCCACCCGTTTTGTAAGAGTGGTAGTAATCTTTTTGGATTTGGTTTCATCCACAGGTCAGCAAGTAGCACTCTCCAAAATACTGCTTTGCCTGAGATCGCTAGCAACAACCTGATCGAGTCACGTTAACTGTACTACTATGCTTAGCTCGTAGGTGGTAGCTCAAGCTTGACGCAGGTTTGATATTTTAATTTGTCATATGTATATTGCTTTCGACTTGTCTACTGAGCCATCCGGGAGTTTTGGAAAATAAAAAGCACCATTCAGAGTTGCTGCTGTCTTTCTCCATCATGCCTGCAGCCTGCAGCAGCAGGATGTGTTACGAGGAAGTATGGCAGCTTGATGATAAGTAAAGGTGCGGCAAAGGGTCGAAATAGTAGCCTAGCTAGATTCTAGTGATTTTAGAACAGCTAAGGGGCATTGTTAGGCACGGCGCGAAGCCGAGTGAAGTGTAAAATAAATTAATAAATGGCGGCATGCGATTAATGCGTTATGCTTGGCCCTTAATCGCATCGCGATTAACGCGTTAATGCTGACAGCCCTAGTTTTTTTCAATGCTTAAGCACTATTTTGAAAACAGGGACCGTTTTTTCAAAACACTACACACAGTTAGCACAACCACACACCCAATTAGCAGAACACCTCAGACCATTTGCTAAATGAAACTATACACTAATTTATAAAAAAAATAAAAAAACAGCTGTTGCTAACCTAAAACATTTATTCTTTTTTTGGGGCTTTTCCCTTTGTTAAGTAGGGACAGTGGATAGACATGAAAGGGGGAGAGAGATGCGGGATGACACGCAGCAAAGGGCAGCAAGTCAGATTTGAACCCACGCCACTGCAGGACTCAGCCAACATGGAGCAAACGCTCTTACTGGGTGAGCTAGAGGTAGCCCACTAAAATACTTTTAATAATTCTACTTCTCAGTGATTAGAGTACTGTAAACGAAGTACACAGAGAAAGTATATGTAATATGTATAAAAATATGTGCAATATGTTCACCAAACACTTCACATGAACCATTCTGCAGACTGAGGAAAATATAATTTATTTCTCTCCATATACCCAAATCAGTCAACATGTCAACATGGAGAATCACAACAAAACACTTTTCATACTACTACAGTAGTGTGCATAACACTGTTAGCCCAGCAAACAACAGACAAACATTAAATATTGTATCCAGCACAGGTTACAATTACAGTAAAAAAACAAAAATCTGAAAAAAAATGAAAATACAGTACAGAACATAATAGACTTACCTGCTTCATTTTTATAGTGCTTAAGCCTGATTGGTGTGTCTACAATTAAGCAATCATGTGTTTGCGCACCTGATGGCTGTGTTTCACAGATTGGCTCATAGGTGTGGTCATTTGACAGTCAGTGCTTTGGAATAGAGAGACGAAGTCACGCCCCTTCTACTTCTGGCCAATGGGACCTATCTTTCGAAAAAATATGAACGAGAGTCAATGGAGAGATAATAATTACTTTTTTTATCCCGTTTGAATTGAGCCATGGATTACAAATATGATGTTCATCAATTTAAAAGATAATTTTTCAAGACTTTCAAGAAAGTCTCAGTTTATTGTTAAACTGTTGAAGTATAAGACTGTGAAAATACGTAATTAGAAAGACTACACACTTCAAAGTCGCATGGATGACGTCTCGCTGAAGCTACGATGTCTGATGTACCGGTGATGTAACGTTACTCAAATGAGCAGAGGATCTCGCGTGTTCTTTTGCTTATCTGCTGAAAACACTTCACTGGATAAAACACATCAGGTAAGATAACGTTACATGTGTTGTGGAACAGAGCTAAGCTAGCTAGCTAGCAAGTTGAGCATCAAGCTAGGTGACGTAAATTGTGTGAGACGAGAGATGTAGTTCACTGAGCGGTTTCACACAAAACTAAGTGGTCATATGACAAACCTACGGCTAACTGAGACTTTCTTTGGCTGAAAAATTTTCTTTTAAATTGACGGACATCATATTTGTAATCCATGGCTCAATTCAAACGGGATAAAAAAATTATTTGCCTCTCCCCGTTCACTACCGTTCATATTTTTTTCCAAATTAAGGTCCAATAAGGTCCACCGGAAGGGCGTGACTTCGGCTCTATTGTGAGCTCACTCTTGAGAGTGAGTGTCTCACTCTCAAGGAAGTGACATCATGATATACTTCTGTGTCTAATGTATACAAGTGTGTTTAGTGTTTTGCAAATCACTGTGTGTATTGTTTTGCAAAAAGTGTAAGGCTGACATTGTGCTTATAGTGGTGCACATCTGGGCCAATGTTGTGCTCCAGTGTGTAAGCAATCGGCAAAAAAATGTTTTTGAGGTTTTTTCTATCATTCTGTAGCTTCCCAGTAGTGTTCCTTATGTATTCAAATCCAAACATTCACATTTTGGTGTATATGTTTTAGCGTCAAAATGCTGTTTTCCCAAGCCCTTCTAAAAACGTTTTCCCACGTAACCTGACCTGTAGGTTTCTGTATATGACATTGCTTCAGTACAGTACAGTACAGTAACTTGGATGGCGGTCGGCACGGTCCTAGTTTAGAGAAGCAGACAGTAAGCTGAGCCACGTAAGGCTGTGGACACCACGTTAGGTTGGGTTTGAAAAGTCACACAATAACACAACCGTAGTTATTGACCGTAGTTATTGAAAACAGGGACCGTTTTTTCAAAACACTACACACAGTTAGCACAACCACACACCCAATTAGCAGAACACCTCAGACCATTTGCTAAATGAAACTATACACTAATTTATAAAAAAACAACCAACTTGAAGCTGTTTTATCGCACTCTTCAATTCCACCAAGCTCCGTTGACAAAAACAGTTATTTCACCTCGCAGAATACGGGAGTTGCTGGTCTACTGCTATCGATGCCTAACGTGGCGTCCACAGCAGTGGTTATTTCCAAACTAAGCACAGCTAACGTTGACTCAGCTAGTGCGAGCGTTCACATTATTCATAACCTTATTGATTAGCTTGCTCTGGTAACCAACGTCACTGCTTTTTGCTAAGGCTGAGTGGGCGTTTTCATTTGAAAAACCAGGAAAAGTATGCAGATGGACTTGGCCTTTAACATCATATTACTTCCATTTGACAGACTACATCCCATTGTGGTTTCCTCTGAATCCTGCCCCTTGTTGTCTTCTCTAAACAGAACAATGAACAAGTAAAGTGGGATTTTAAAATATTTTTTCAATCATGTCACCAGATTTATTTGGGCACAGTTATGTTTCCCTGGGGTCTGGTGAAACCATTGCATAGCTAAGCTCCATGGGATGTTTTCCATCAAAATGCCTTCAAGGGGAATAATCTTTTCCCAGAACAGTCAAGGAAAATGGAGCAAAGAGCAGCTATATTTAATAGCTGCCAGTCTGATTTGAAGGGTCATTGTAATCAGTCAGTCAGTGCCATCATGATTCACTTCTGATTAGTTTACTTTGGACCCCCTTCGATGAGCACTTTGTCTTGATGACTTGGAATACAAATCCTTAAATTACATTTTGATTATGGTTTGTTTTCTGTCTTACACTCTACAATTCTAGACACTGGAGACTTACGGCTGTATAAAATGTGACTAAAATATAAAGAAAATAATGTACGAAACCACTCTTTTATACACCTGGCTGTCTCACACAACAGTGGCTCTTCACTATTCAGACTTTCCTTCTTAGGCTTGATTTATTCTGTCAAGCATCTTTCATCTGTTGCCTGTCTCTTCTCACTTGTTTCTCCACTGTGAGAAACAAAGAAAGTACAAAGAAGGTGTGTGTAGTTGAGTGACGAGACAGTGGATTTACAGTCTATAGATCGATGAGTGACATTTTAGCCTTAGTAGAGCAAATATGACAGAGTTTGGGGAAAAGGGCTTCAAATCTGTGTGTAGCTCTCTGTCAGTCTCACATGAAAGCAGTTACTAGGAGTTAGAAGAGGTCAGTTTGTGGCAGAAGAAATATGGAGGGAGAAGAGTGGGGGGAGATAAGGTAAAAGTGACCATGCAGCAACATGGTGTTTTCAGGCTCTGCTGTTTGATGGCAGCTATTAAGAAGCCAGCAGGTATTTCCCCGAAAGTTATGGCCAGGGACAGGAAGTTGTTTGCTGGTGGAAGATAACAGGCAGATGGGATGCAGTAAAAGTTTAGTGTGAGCGTGTGTGCGTGTGTGCGTGTGTGCGTGTGTGTGTGTGTGTGTGTGTGTGTGTGTGTGTGTGTGTGTTTATTTATGTTTATGTGCTTTTGAGGGAGAAAAGTTTGAAAAAGTTCAGATTATAGATGCTTACCTCAACATGGTCTCACAGGTTTTTTTCTTTAATTACTGTATAATGAGAAAACAACGTGGGTTATGTGAGTTTGGGTTATTTTGAGATCTTAAGAAAATAAAGCATGTTACTTTGATATTACAAACATACATAATTATTGTGCAATGTTAAGATAACAATTGCTAGTAGTTACACCTGTGAATTATAATACCATTATAGTACCATCTGGAGTTGTTCTTGTACATAGTTATATTTATATTTACAGTTTCCCAGTATAATACATGGTGTGTATTCTAGCGATCGAACAAACGTGTCGAGTGCATTTCCTTCCTCAAAATACATTAGCAAAGACATTTTAAAAATATTTTAAAGGGCAGCCAGGGACGGACTGGCCATCGGGGGTTCAGGAGATTTCCCGAACAGCCGGTCCATCACAGGCCGAAAGATCCACTATTGCCTGTAATGAGAAATTAGAAATCTTTGTTACTTTTCAATGGTTAGTAATTGGTAATTGTCTAAGTTACTGATGTCATTTATACTACTTCATTTTCATGAGTAGTATATTATATAGTAGTATATAAAATTGCTTACAAAAAATGTTTTACGTGCACTCTTCACGCCCTCTCCGCTCCATCCCAAAGTCACGGGCCAAAGTTTTGTCCCAGTACATCCCTGAAGGTAGCATTGTTTACATCCATGTTTGTGAGCTATCAGTCTTCTTTCCTGCTTTTATAAGTGCATTGCTATTGACATATGTATGTTAATGTAAAAACAAATTTTTTGTGGCACAATAAAAAAACACTTAACACCATATTTACATGTCCCCAGTTCTAACCGGACACTTTTACATAAAAGCAAACTTGTTTAATGTAGCAAACAGTTCAGAGTCAGGTAAGAAAAACTCACACTGTGTGTTAGAGTTAATAATAAACTGTCCCGGCATTAGAGGAAATGTTCAATGGCTAATTCCAATAAGTCTATTGCCTTATTTTCCACATTGAGTTTGTATCCGGCCATCAGTTCTGATTAAAGTTTTGTGTCTCACTTTAGTGTTCATTTCTGCTGCCAAGCATTGCAGCCCAGTACAATGCCCTGGGGCTAATAGACAGCAAAAGCAGCAGACATGTCTATTTCCCCTACAGTAATAGTCTGCATAGAAAGTGACCGTATGACATTATATTAGTGTTAGATACGTTGTTGAAATAGCTTTAGGTGCTTCAAAAACAGGTAGAAAGTCATCTAAAAGCACAGGGAGCACAACTACACTGCATGGTCTAATTCACTTGAAAAAGGTTCTACCGTTGTCAGTATTCACGTTATAAGATGATTTTGTGAGTGATGAATGATCTTGGAATTACTATTCATTGGGTTTGTTTTGGGTTGTCATGACCGAAAGAACAAGATCCAGGGTACAAGCGGCCGAAATGGGTTTCCTCAGGAGGGTAGCTGGCGTCTCCCTTAGAAATAGGGTGAGAAGCTCAGTTATCCGTGAGGAGCTCGGAGTAGAGCCGCTGCTCCTTTGCGTCGAAAGGAGCCAGTTGAGGTGGTTCGGGCATCTGGTAAGGATGCCCCCTGGGCGCCTCCCTAGGGAGGTGTTCCAGGCACGTCCAGCTGGGAGGAGGCCTCGGGGGAGACCCAGGACTAGGTGGAGGGATTATATCTCTAACCTGGCCTGGGAACGCCTCGGGATCCCCCAGTCGGAGCTGGTTAATGTGGCCCGGGAAAGGGAAGTTTGGGGTCCCCTGCTGGAGCTGCTACCCCCGCGACCCGACCCCGGATAAGCGGATGAAGATGGATGGATGGATGGATGGATGGATGGGTTTGTTTATATGGAAGCTGCCATTAAGCTAGGCTCACATCTTTTCATTTTCTCTTTCTTCTATGTCATTGTCTTGTCATCATCTGTTTCTTCAAATACACAAACACACACATGCACAGAAGTAAACACGCACACTCGTACAAAAGCCAAATGAAAGCAGTTCTTCCAGCTCTGCTGCTCAGAACAAACCAGTGTAATCACTGAGCCAGCTGAATGACTGCAAGGAATGGATGATTACCTTTCAGATGCATGCCAGTCTCTCTATTACAGAAGGATTTAGAGAAGAAATAATAGTACGTTCCTATTGGGACTGTGTGATTGGAAACGTTTGTGCATGTGGATACATGTGTTTACTAAAGCATGTGTGTCCTTTGATGACCCTACTGTTCTGCATGTCTGCCTGGTATTAACCTAAAGTGTTAGTTCACTCAAATGACCAAAATATACAGTATTACGTCTCACTTACCCCTTGTAGTAACTAGCCAAACAGTCTAAGATTTCTGCCTCCACCCTACTACAATGAAACTTAATGGAAGTGTTTGTGGTGTGCATGTCATGCTACATCCCTGGACATTTAAAAAAAAAATTATCCTGAAACACTACCTGTTTACCACAGCCTACAACCTCCTTTAGATAAGCCACAGTAATTTTGTAAAGTGTCCTTGGGTATCTTGAAAGGCGCTATATAAATAAAAATTATTATTGAACTACATTTCGAGAACCCTACAGCAACATCTCTTTCAGGACCTCACTGTGAACAGTTTTCATTGGAGCTACTTTCTAGCAAACAGAAAGTTCCTGTAAAAATGAAATTAGGTAAAACACTGCACAACAGAACAAAAAGGAGTCACTCCAACATGTACAATGTGTCTGTAACAAGGTCAGGCCCAGACACACCTCCTGTAACTGCAGAGCTGAAATCACTATCATCGTTCACCGCTGCATGGAGCTTAAGCCAGTGACCAGAGTTTTAATTGAAACAGGAAATTAACACATTTCAAGAATGAATACATACAGCCAGCATATACTCTGCACTTCAGTGTGATATGAGTCAGAGTCATAGAAATAGGGACTTTAATATACTTGGCAGTCAGTGAATGTAACAGTAGTCCTGATATGTGTATTTCCTGGACCAAGAAAGTTTCAGAACATCGCTATGAATCTATCCTGCACTGTATTCGAACAGTCCACAAATAAGTGTCCCCTGTGTGACCTTTACCACCTGGGTCCTGGCATGTTTGTGTCAGTCACATAAACTCAGTGGCATGAACCAACACTATCTGCAGCTTATCATTAGTCAGCTACATAACTTTGAGGAAAAGTGGCTACGTAACATTTTATGCAAAACATTGATATGGTACATGATATGATATGGTACATGGGTATGACCATGAAGTATAGGGCAAGTTTTAAAATATTAAAATAGATTTTTGGTACAGCATTAAAAACATTTAACATACAAACATGTTTACATCCAGCATCTTGCAGTAGCTGCTCTCTGAGAACCATATAGAGAATAAAATAATATCATTAGCAGCCACTGTTGCCAATTGAGGCAAGTATAAAAGTGCTATACAAACTGTATGTATAAGATGTGAAACATATGAACAAGTATTTCACCAAAATGGAAATCCATAAAACAAGCCCACAATATGTAGATGAAGCCAGAAAATAAACCAAAACTGTCCACTGGAAAGTTTCTTACTCGTCCAACTGAAAGCTGTCCAGCTGCATCCAGTATATTAGGTCAAGTTACAGTAAATGACAGTGATGACTCATTTCATCTCACTGAAACAAATGTAACAAGTTGACTTTAGACCTAACAGCGCTGTAGAGATAGGTCTGGCAATGTGAGACTACTTCAGGCTAGGGCTGGGCAATATTTCACTATTATATCGATATCGTGATATGAGACTAGATATTGTCTTAGATTTTGAAGAATTGTAATATCGTTACATGGTAAGTTTAGTCTTTTCCTGGTTTCAAAGGCTGCATTACAGTAAAGTGATGTCATTTTCTGAATTTACCAGACTGTTCTAGCTGTTGTATTATTTGCCTTTAACCACTTAGTCATTATATCCACATTATGATGGTTATTTATGTAAAATCTAAATGTGGAAGATATTTTGTGAAAGCACCAATTGTCAACCTTGCAATATCGTTGCAATATCAACATCGAGGTGTTTGGTCAAAAATATCGTGATATTTGATTATCTCCATATCGCCCAGCCCTACTTCAGGCCCAGTGGAATTTGGATTTGTAACATTTCACTTTAAGGTGACCCACTTTTGTATTTTCATCATGTAGCACATACCACTTCATATATTTAGTATGTATGTATGCTGTTCACATTACCAGCTGCCACCAGCCAACCTTTTACTTAATAATGCTTTATATTGCTTTACCATAGTAAAAACATGCTGACTTTGCCTGAGTGGCTTGCTGCAATTACTATAGAGTTTACACACACAAGCAAGGAGCTGGTCTCATGTTTTTAATGATAAAGGGAAAAAGAGAGAAAAGAGCCAGTGGTTACTGCAACTCCATGATGCTTTATGATAAACTGTTGAGTTTAACTACTGGAATGCCTTGGAAGTGAGTGGTAATGAGCCGTGTGTGTGTGTGTGTGTGTGTGTGTGTGTGTGTGTGTGTGTGTGTGTGTGTGTGTGTGTGTGTGTGTGTGTGTGTGTGTGTGTGTGTTAATAAGGTATGCAGGTTCACAACATGTACGCTCCCTCATTCTCTTCCTGTGTTTCTGGCATTGTTTAGTATTTTTACGTGGATGACTACAATGTACCATCACCTAATCACCAAACTTACCACAGAGGTAACTGGTTTATGTGAAATCTCCAGAAACAAGAGAGATGATAATTGCAATATCCTTACGTGGACTTTTAGCACTCACAAACATACACATACTTTAAAATTAGCATATGTAAGGGGGGGTGTGGGGGGGAATCACCAGAGGCCCCACGATACGATATCATCACGATAGCTTGTGTTACGATATTCTGCGATATATTGCAATTTAAATACATTTTCTTCCAACTTCAAATTATGTCCCCAAAGGAAACCTTTGTCAACATCTGTTTTATATAAAAATATAAATGTCTGTGTTTGTTCATCTCACTTTGAATTTTTTATTATTCTAGTACCAAAAAGTTAAATTCTCGTGTGCAATTTATATAATCAAAATATTGATACTTGGCATCCGTGTATCGATATATACTATTAATAGTATTGCCACGGAAAAAATTGCGATGCTATGCTGTATCGATTTTTTTTCACCCACCCCTAATCTATAGGCTACCCTTACTTCCCTCATGCCTTTACATGTGGATTTAAACACACATTCACTCATGTCTGGAAGACAGAGTCCCTGCAACAACAACAAAAAGATGGAAAACACCAAGCAAGACTCTCCATCACTTTACCATCAATTAGTGAAGACACGCTGCATGGAAATTCTCACCTCCAGAAATGATGTTGCAAATTCAGGAGATTCCCTGGCTAAAGATCAACCCGCTGTGCCAAAGTTTAAGTGAGTGTCATTACAACAGATGGAGTTTTGAAATGTGCTTAAATGATATAAGACAGCATTTCTCAAGGGTGCTGTTAGATATTCTGGTAATATCCTCAGGCAGGGCTGTGGTCCTAAGGAAACATGTTAGCTAATACCTTGTTATTGACAAGAAGGGATACTCATGTTATGATATTCATTCAAAGCTCTACAGTCAAACCTCCAATCTTCCATCTCTTGTCTCATTTAAAACCTTAACTACAGTAGACAATCTAATAATTACCTAATCTTAGATATACAGTACCATATGTTTGCACTAACCTTGGCAGGACTGGGATCAGGTTTCATTTCCGTCTGAGGTTTTATAGCTTTGCTATCAGATTTTTCTTACGACTCTTTTAATTAATTATTGTTCTTTTTTTAATTGACTGTTGTTTGTTGAACATTATATTTGTTGTTTCTGTTATGCCTCTTGTGTGGTTGGCTGACTCTAAATGTTTTTTTGCACTCAGGTCACTCTTAAAACAGAGATCTTGATATCAAAGAGACTGTCTGTCTGTCTTAAATAGAGTAAGATAGCATAGTGGTAACATACTGTACTGCAGGGTTTGAGTGTCCAAGCAGGACCAGGGCTGTGTGTAGGTGCACAGCTTTGCAGCAAGCTAAACACACTTCCAAAAGTTAGCCTTTGAGCTTTTTACTGGAGGCAATTGTGAAACTGTGAAAACAGTATTGGAAGGCAAATTCAATGATAGTGATTACAAATCAGAAAAAAGATACCATAAACATAAGTTGTAAAAATGAGTTGGTACAGTAACAAGGAAACTGAATTCACAAAATGATAGACTAGCTGTTAAATTAGCTACCTTGTGCTTCATGTCAGGAAGAAACAAAGTATCACCTGTGAAAGAGAAAGTACAGCTCAGTAATTAATTTATGAAACATATAGCTGCAGATAAAAGCCAGAACAGGCCCGGGTTGATGATGGGGATTTGCGGATTTATTGCGGAGTTATTGTTGCGCTTGTGATCACTGCACTGCTATTTATATGTTTTTATTATTTATTTAACGTTTAACTATATGCACTGCATGAAACCATGTTGTGTTTCACACACCATTAGGGTCATATTATGGTTTGTTGTATGGTATTGTATCATGTTGTACATGTTGTTTGTGTTTTTTATGGCTGCAGCGTGGGTTAAGTGCCCAAGACAAATTTCTCACCTTGTGGGAGAATAAAGTCAATCTTGAATCTTAAATATACATAAAGTCGAACATAACAGTTATTTCAGCAGTGAATTAATATTTAACTAAAGCTACTTTTAATGTTTTATTAGCAACACATTAGTAGAATGGCTAGCTTGGTTAGCAGTAAACTGTTGTGGAACTGTGTCAGTAGTGGTTGCTCCTAGCAACAGAATGTTCCATTGAAACAAACTGCTTCTATTCTGAAACATGTTTTTGCAAAGCTAGACATGTTACAAGAAGTATTTTTCTCTTGGTAATGACTTGGCATTTTTTCCAGTTATGAAATTCTATCACTCAAAAAGGAAAAACTTCTCACTCTTCGTCCTGATGATGTTGTTTTCCAGCCAAATGCTACAAACACTAAACCACACATTAATACACAAATGTAATCATACACTATAAAAGGCAAACCAATTGACACATACAGACATGAAAGGCTTTTTCATGTTTGGACCTGATGGCATAATTAGGCTTGTTTCGAGGGACAGCTGTTTCTACTAATGATTTGTGTTGGACACTTGACTCCTGTCACAGTTTTGAAATCCTGTCAGTCACTCCCATGAAGCACAACATGTAGCACAAGAGTATTTAGATTCAGTAATAAAAATGGTTATGGATGATGTGACCAAACATGGACAGCCCTAAATAAAAGCATGCATGCAGCAGAAACTTACTGGGGACACATTGAGATCTGATCGAATGCAATGCTCAGCGGTCATCACCTATATTTGTTTGTGTCATAGTGTGCATGATAAGAATGTAAAATGTAAATGCTTTACTCCCAGGATTGGCATCCCAGTGAATCATCAGTAAAATCTAGAAAGCATTCAAATACAAAACCTCATCCAGTCATACTCAACAGCCAATAATCTAACTACTGTTGCTACTGTTAAATGTATGGATGCACCACTTTTATCTGTAAAACTAAAGGGGCAATTCACTTAAATTACTAAAACAAAAGTCTCACCTGTAGTGATATTTAATCTTAGAGAAAATTTGGGTTTTATTTGCCTAATAATATAAAATGGTTAGATAACACAAGAAGTAAGTGAGAACTGTAATGACATTGGGTGACCTGATCCTTCAAAAGAAAGATTAATAAAGGAATCAATGTTTCTGTTATGCAATGCATAGCATGGTGTTCTTTATTATGTTGTATTGTGTAATGAACAGGGCTGCAGTTTAGGATTATTATAATTATTATTATCGATTATATACTATTTTTTAATTAATCAGTTTATAGTTGTGTCTATCAAATGTCCAAACATACAATTAAATGTCTATAAGAAGTTATCGGACCCTGCAATAATGACTTGTAATGCTATACAAATTTAGTTTGGCCCTCTGTCAAAAAACTGAAAGTTATTTGATTTACAACTATGTGAAAACAGATGACCTTTTGTTTGGCGTCAGGCACCTCTGTGAATCAGCATGCCCAGACATTCTTTCTTTCATCTTTGTCTGATTGACTTATCATCGTGGATACAAAGAATGGCTTTGTTTGGTGGTTAACATCTGAAGTCCTGGTTTACTGGCACCAAACCTGAACCAGCCAGAACATCTCTGTGTTCTGATCTGGAGATCACAGTCTCTCAGAGTTCACAGTCACACATATCAAACAATCAATAGCTGAAAGATAACCTGTGATCACTTTAATTAATCCATTTCATGTTGGTCAGAACAAAATAAGCAGGTTGTTTGTATTCAAGAAAAACACCCATAAACATAAACACAAAAAACACATGCATGCAATTATAGATACACACACACACACACACACACACACACACACACACACACACACACACACACACACACACTCTCTCTCTCTCTCTCTCTCTCTCTCTCTCTCTCTCTCTCTCTCTCTCTCTCTCAAATCGGTAATTGATCCAACTCAGTGCAGGATGTTGAGTGTGAGTGTTTCTAATCAGACCTGTCCAGACTCAACTGTGGGAGTTCTCCTCTGTCTGATCACATACAAAATGCTTTTACTTTGATTTAAACTGATGAATGTTGACTAGAAGTTGATAAGTTCAAGTTTGTTTGTATCCCACAATATAATACAAATAAAAGTGCTTTGGGGTTATACAACATTACAACTAAGAACAAAAAAACAGGAATAAATAAAAGTAAAGGAAATTGAGAACAGAATAGGATTAATGATGTAAGTCTCAGTTCCGCTGGTGCTGCGCTGTGCTTTAGATGCACATATGCTAATTGTTATCCCACTTTATCTGGAGAAAGTCATTGGAATAAGAAAAGGGCAGGTGCTTTGTGACCTGAGAGATAATTTTAATTAATAATTAATTAATGACAGGGGTCTCAACGTAAATTACCTGGAGGTCATGAGCCAGGTGGCTTATTCCTAGAGGGATGCGATTAAACACTTGGTGGTGTTTTTTTTAATAAATAAACACTACATTTAAACTGTATACACTTCAAAGTTGAGCCATATTGCTCTCCATGTTTAGTAGAGTAATGCCACTGAGATTGTTTTCCTGAGAACAACAGATTTCTCTTTGCAAATGAGACAGGAAATGGTCACATTAAACTCCAAGAAAAAGAATAATCAGTTGTCCATCTCTACTGCAGTCTGTCCTTCAGGTCAATATTTCTTTTGGGTTCAAAAGGAGTTATATTTTGATTTTGTATAAATTAAAAGGTCTTTTATGCTCTGATGTAATAGCCTTGCTAGAAAATGAAATGATTACTGTAAACTAAAAGAGTGGGGATAAATCCAAATTGGAAAAGTAGAAATTTGCAAGCCAGATGTAAAAATAAATCATAACCATTTAGGGAGTCTTATGAAATTGTCTCATGGGCTGAATCTGGCCTGTCCTGTGGTATAACAATCAACTCACAGAGTTGAGAAACTTGCTGGTTACTAGTTGGTTGCAAAACATGCCACATTATTTATTTCACAACCACCATTTTCACTTATTGTTTACCTTTAGGGCTCGATTTTCTGGCAACATAGCTCATGAACACAGTGCTGTTCAATGGCAAATTAAAGTCTCAAATTTCAGACCCCCACCGGCTCATGAATGCATCATAGTGGCAGACCTTTCAGATCAATCTATTGACGGTCAGCTGTAATGCAAAGTAAATTGGCAAATCATAAAAAAGCTTTTATTTTATTTTATTGCTGTCTGTCTTTCATTCTTTTTATTTTGATTTCTTCTTTTGTTTCTTTCTAACTCTCTGTCAACCGTCCTGTGTTTGTGTGGCCCTCTAGTTGTGAACCAGGAGGGACAGCCTCTGATTGAGGGGAAGCTGAAGGAAAAGCAGGTCCGCTGGAAGTTCATCAAGCGCTGGAAAACCCGCTACTTCACCTTGGCAGGAAATCAGCTACTCTTCCGGAGAGGCAAATCAGTACGTAGCCAATGAAAATGAAACCTCACACACGTACACTGTCCCTGGCACTTAGAAAATCTTCATTTACGCTCTGTGTCATTTCAATCATGATGAAACTCTGTATGAAACAGTGGAAATCTCATCATGTGATAAGCTTAACTGTCCCTCAGGAGCATCCGGTGAATCAGCCTGTAACAAACCTTGGCCCCGGGAAGCACACTTGGGGTACTCCCAAGGCCGAAGCATGACGCTGCAACAACATGAGTCACTCTCACCCACTATAACTCAAAGCAGATAGCATTACGCACAAGTAGCAAACACAGTGCAGGAGGTACTGCCTCGTACAGTATGTGTGAGTAAAAAAAAGATTTTCATCTGAGCAAGGGTGAGGTTGCAACAACACATTTTTTTCTCTAACTTCCCTGTGTTTGCTGGTACCTTTCTGTAAGTCATCTACAAGAGTGAAACAACTAATTACAATTGAAATAATTTCCACAGCCAACAGAAGATTGAGTGTCTTTAGACATGTTTATACAATCAGCTCCCCAAAACTTGTCAAGGCACGATATCCCAGATGAATATCTGGAAATAGTAGGATATTCTGTGGTGGTTGAAATACAGAAGTAGAGTTGAGCTCTCTTTTTTTTTTTTTTTTTACTCCTAACAATAGTCTTTGTACTCCTATCCAGATGGCAATGGATTCCTCTCTTTTTGCAGCAGCCACAAATTGGAAAGGTTTTGTGTCTTTGTTCTCAGAGCTCAGTCTATTTTTGCCAGTATGTTCTGGAGGTAGTTGGTATGTTGTGAAAGACATTTTCCCAAATGGGGAGTGAGATTAAGAACCAAAATAATGTGTTGTTTCTTCCATATTGAATGATCAAGCAGCTTTTGCACTCTGAGAGGTTTGAAACATTCCCCAAAAATTTGTTATTTTATATATATATATATATATATATATTCTATAGGATATCTATTTTCTCTAGTGTAGCTTATTGCCCAATGCGCCTCCACTGAATACTGTATTTCCACCCTAATTGGGACCAGACAAAGAGTGATACCAAACTACAGGCAGGCCTGGCCTTCATGCAGGAATACAGAAAAAATAGAGGAGAGAGAGAAGATTGAAATAGTATGAGTACCTTATCCAGCTGTCCTTTACTGGCTTTTTCTGTGGAAAAATGTGGCACAACCTGTTTTAGTCCATGTAAAGGAAGTATCGTTTTTTTGTTTTTGATGCTGAAATCCGCTGTATGCCAATTTCCTACCATCCAGTCAGCCATTAGTTTCCATTTATTACACTGTTGATACACCTAGAACTTGCTTGTGTTAGGTAATTCAGTATAGTTAATGTGTCTTTTTATATTTTTGTTAGTGGAACTTATCATAGCTAAGCTGGCTGCTTAGCTATGGTGCGTTCACTTGCTCTGAGAACCTCCAAAATCCAGCATGTCATTTATTTACAGGGTGATTTGATTGTCAGAAAATAAGAGCAGGATAGACACAAAAAGCAAACATGCACATCATGAAAGGGGTAACTTGACAGCACATAAAGTGGTTCTATTCAGCAGCCTGACTTCATAGCAGCTACATTGTCTCCTAAAATGCAAGTTGTCAAATGCAATGAAAGAATGTATAAGTTACACATTAAAGATACAAAATACTACAACAAAAAGTTAGTGAGGTGTGTTTAGTTTAAGTATTATAAGACTATGTTACACTTTCTGGTTAGGATATTATTTTCCATAGGCCATATGGTTAAAATCAATCAAATGTCCATTTAAATCACTGTATGAATCCACTGACATGAATCTGCTATGGGAAACATCAGACCCTCAGCACAGCCAGCCAGGAGGTAAAACTGTGAACATGTCACACACACACACACACACACACACACACACACACACACACACACACACACACACACACACACACACACACACACACACACACAGAGAAAGGATGTGGGCAGTTGCAATGATTGTTACAGTATGTGGTTTAAACCACATAACTAACGATCGAGTAAGAAGACTTGACTGTGGTGCAGTACACACACACAACTACTTATCCTCACGCTTACAAACACACATTCAAAATTACACTGTGCAGCGGAGCTGGAGGATTTAATGTTCCTGCCCTAGAGAAGCAACAGAACAATGAAGTGTAATTGTTTATTCTGTGAATGTTTTTTTCTGAGGTAGTACACACTGCAAACAACACTGTGACACAATATTGTGATGCTGAAATCAGGAGGCTACATCTGACAGAGTGGTATTGATATGCTTAAAATGTACAAAGAGCTTTTTAATTTGGCTGAAGATAGGTTTCTTACTGCTTAGTACTGTAAGTACTGTACTTGAATACAATTTTAAGTTACTTGTACTTTACTTGAACGTTGCCGTTTTGTGCCACTTTCTAGTTATTCAGCAGGTTAACAAAACACAAGACCGTCTTATAAAAGATGATACATTTTAATAGCATAAACTTCCAAACTATATAAATAGCTCACATTTGTTCCACCTCAACCAACAGCAGCATTGAAATGCTACCAACATGTTTATGCATCAGTAATAGTAATCCAATAATATAAATAATAACATTAACATAAACAACATGCTGGAATTTTACTTGAGAATTTTTACAAAATTGTATCGCTATTTATACTCGCAAAAAGATTTAAATATGTCCTTCACCAATGACAAATGCACAGAACTGTTAATAAAGTACAGAATAAAGAACTATAATAAAGAATATTATAAATAATCTAATTTCTTAAGCCTGCATTAGACTATGATTATTATTTTGTGTTACTTCTCTTATGTTATCCCCACAGAAAGATGAGCTGGATGACATCCCTATTGAGCTGAGCAAGGTGCAAAGTGTCAAGGTGAGGAGTTACATTCATACAATCATCATCCTTCAAAAACCTGCTATCAAAATCTTTTAATCTTCACCACTGATCATGTTTTTGCAATATTATTAGTCTCATGGCTGTGGTTTTTACTTTTAGTTTTTACAGGTTACATTGTTGTTATTTTAAAGCTATTAATATCGTCTGATCATGTTACAGTGTACTGTGGGTAGTGTCACATTGTGACACACAGTTTCATCCCCAATCAGTTTATTTGATTTAAGAAGGCAGATCACATCCCCAAATACTATTACAGCTGGACATTGAATTACTGTAAAGTCAGAAACATGGGGGCTACATAAAGTTGATGTTTAAGTGTGAGTTTGTCATCTTCTTCTCCTCCTCTTTCTCCATAGGTGGTAGCCAAAAAGCGGCGTGATCGGGCCTTGCCACGGGCCTTTGAGATCTTTACGGACAGTAAGACGTACGTGCTGAAAGCTCAGGATGAGAAACACGCTGAGGAGTGGCTGCAGTGCATCAACGTTGCCGTGGCTCAGGCAAGAGAGAGGGAGAACAGAGAGGCAACCACCTACCTGTGAGAGCAACACAGTTAACTAATGAGGACACATACTGTACATGTGCAGACTATACATGCCATGCATACAAACTCATACATACACAAACAAGCATACACTGAGTAATATTTTGTTTATAATATATTGTTATGCAGTATTTTTCTTTAAATAAACCAGCAATAAAAGACTGTATGGTGTATATCCAACCAGAATGAAGGATGTCACTGTTACTCACTGTTACATCATGGACTCATTGATGCATCTACAACTGTGGACCATCATAAATGCATGTTACAGCATATAAGTGGTAAAGGTTGAAGTGACACATGATCTTCACCTGACTGGATACAGTATGGACATTTCACCTTCTTTTGCTTGAGCCCAGACACTACTATGAGCTTCAACAACCAATCAAAACCAGCATCTGTGGAAACTTGGGATTTGATGAGTTTAATGATGCATGATAATTGACATGTATTTGAGGCCATAGTATTAAGCAATAAAGACTTCATAGAAGCACAGACCTCATAAGGACTTGAAGCAATAATGACACTGAACAGTTTATCTTGGAAGGATAAGGAAGAGGAGCCTAATGGACAGCAGATGGGGACGGCATTCAGTAGCCTACTCAAATAATGTGTCCATCTGTGTAAGAGAGAGTATGATGTAACCTTAAAGGAATAGTTCAACATTTTGGGAAACACGCTTCACTTTCTTGCCGAGAGTTAGATGAGAAGATTGATTCTGACTCTTGTGTCTGTACACTAATTATGAAGCTACAGCCAGAAGACAATTAGCTTAGCTTAGCATAAATGCAGAGGGAAACAGCTAGTGTGGCGTATCAGTAGGCTATAAGCTGCAGTTGATTTCAACATATTGACCTACGGATGCATACATTGAACATTTGACCAAGGGAAAAACATTGCTGAGAACATAAAACTCTTTAAAGGTCTCCTTAATGTGTCATATTAACAGGATATTGAGCTGGGGAGCAGAGAACCCTGGGAACATAGATACGCTTCTGCTGGTTGCCTGACAACCTAATGCTGACGTAAAGACTTCAGGAATTGGATGCTGCCAACCAAGAAATAGTCTCTCATATATCCCCCTGTAATACCACAACTTCTCAACCTTTAGACAAAGCCAAGCTAGCAGTTCCCCCGTTTCCAGCGTTTATGCTAAGCTATGCTAACCAGCTTGCTATCTTCATATTTACCGTATAGACATGACAGCGATATTGATCTTCGTATCTAACTCTTGGCAAGAAAAAAGTGTATTTCTTAAAATGTGGAACTATTCCTTCAGTGTACATATTGTTTTAATGTGGAATATATTGAATCCAGTGTTTTAAAATAATTTGTATATGATTTTTTTAAAATATTTTTATTTTCATCACTAACACAACTTTTTCAGTAGGCAGCGGCTCAAGTTGAGTTATTTAAAAATCTGAACTGTTTTCTCCAACATATAAGAGCACCTTGTTTGAAGAAACCCTATTTTCTGTTTCTGCTGTTGTACTAAAGTGGCTTATGAAGCAAGGCCCCTAAAGCTGCAGACACACCGACTAGACGCCCGACCCTCAGCAGAAAAGGCAGTTGGACTGATCAGTCTACCCGAGTTGGTCAAAAAAGTTCCTCGGAACACACCAAAGCGACGAGACGTAATACGTCTCCATAACAGCAGGTGCTGCTAATATGTACTGTCGGCCAAAAATGAAAACTGGATGAACGCGTCACGTGGCCGTGCAGTTGCTGAATCTGTCTTCATTTCAGATTGACGAAGGTCAGTTTAAAGGATTTTCGTCAGATTTTGAGAGACTAGTCACGCTCATTCCACTCCCCGTTTCCGGGTTAGCACTCTACCAATCAGATGGGTCATTTGAGTCCGACTGCCGGCAGTGCCCGTGTCAAATCGGCCGAAATGAAGGCCGACGGCCCCTCGGATGGACAACAGCACAGAACACACCGAACAGACTCGAGTCACTGACCTCGCCAGACTGCCGATTATCGGCATTGGTGTGTCAGCGCCTTAAGAGTTAGTAAAGTGGTCAGATTTCAGATTTTTTGCAATCTCGATACTGTATGGACCGGGCTATTTTTGGCTTTCCTGAACATTCAGTCAACCTTTATTTATCCTCGAGAGATCATTAAGGGGAGACCCTCATTTACAACGTCATCGAGTCAGAACAACAACACAGAAAGTACAATCATAAGAAATATGGAAAGACAATAAAACACTCAGAATTGGAAAATGATTTGATACATTTGGATAATAGGGATGCAAAGGAAAATACAACAAGAAACGATTGCAACAATTCACTCCATGTTTTACAAGGAGCAGTGTCAACTTAACTGTTTCTTAATAGTGAAGTTTAAACCACTGGTTTCTAAGAAAACATTGAAGTAAATTAGTGTTGTGGATTTAGAAACTGTGCCAGTTCAGTCATATTGATTTCACGATTTCGTGAAAGGTTTTGTTAAGACAGTGAGAGACTCGCCATCTTAAAACAGGCCCTTTCCAAAGGTTACAGTTTTAAAATGTGTGTTTTGTGGTATTGGGTTTAAACTGTGAGATTGAATGAGGTGGAAGTGAGCATCTGGCTGTTAACATTTGAGCTCCAGTTTTTCCTCTGATTTCAGAGGACTGAGACAGTCTCAGTTTTTACATCTTTACAACTTTCCACCTGAACAACAATCCCAGCCTGTAGCAGTACATATCTAGAGCACTGTAACTCCCTTATGTCTTGACCCAATTAAGCTCTGAACTGCCTGCACCACACATTCACAGTTGGCTGTGGCAAATCAATTATTATGTATGACTTTGATCTTTATGTGGATCCACATAAAGGCGTGAGTCTGCCCACAGGTGGAAGCATTGCTCTCTTCTTTAGTATCTAATGCTTTTGGTTTTGATTGAATAAATTAAATGCAATGTTTGGAATAGCTAAGAAATGCCTAAGGTGGTCTAAATCGTAACTGGTGTGACAGACAAGCACATTTTCTTAACCCTTAACTTTTCATCTAGCGCCACTATCAGGTAGACATTTTTATTTTATTATGACCAAATACCTTTCTAAACATTCCCACTAGCCTCAGTTGTACTTTGTGTTTAGTACTTTAGTATTATCAAATGTTAGCATGCTAAGACACTAAACTAAAATGATGAACATGCTAAACTTCAGCATGTTAACATTGTCATTCTAAACACGTTAACATGCTGAAATTAGCATTTAGCTCGAAACACCCACGCTAGCGTGAACTCATCTAGTTTGATCACATCAGAATTAGGATAACCATCGCTCTCCCTTTTAACGCTTATCCACTATCACTTATCCTAAAGCAAACAAGCTTATGTGTCAGGTTTAGCGCCTCAGGACATTTAGTTATATAATACATCTATACTTTCTGGCATTTCTCTTATGGCAAACCCTACCTATCTGGGCAATTCAGCTAACTGGAACAAACAAAGGTATTTGTTATGCTAAACTACACACACACACACACACACACACACACACACACACACACACACACACACACACATATTACTTGACCATAGTTGCTGGCAAGCAACTAGGAAATCCACGGCCACTCATAAGTTCAGAAAGTCCTCTACCCCCTGCTTTAAATCTACCATGAAGCTGACTTTACCCTTTTCAGCTACACAGTGTCGATTTATTTGTATTTGAGGTGAGTGACTGATCATATGGACGTCAACATTGTCTAGAAGTAACAATATGAACGCTCTCAGCCATCACGCTGCCATGTGGGCCTAGTTTCCAAGCCTCGGGGGCCAGCATTTACAGCCAAAATGAGCATTTGTTTAAGGGTACTTTACTCGAATGAAATACATCTGTAGGCAGCTGTGTAAATAGACTGGAAGATAGATACTGTAGCATGTATCTATTTATATATCTGTCAGTCTGTCTGTCTTATCAGTCTATCTGTCTATCTATCTATCTATCTATCTATCTATCTATCTATCTATCTATCTATCTATCTATCAGTCTGTCTGTCAGTCTGTCTGTCTTATCTATCGATCGATCTATCTGTCTGTCTTATCTGTCTATTTATCTGTCAGTCTGTCTGTCTTATCAGTCTATCTGTCTATCTATCTATCTATCTATCTATCTGTCTATCTATCTATCTATCTGTCTATCTATCTGTCTATCTATCTATCTATCTATTTATCTATCTATCTATCTATCTATCTATCTATCTATCTATCTATCTATCTATCTATCTATCTATCTATCTACCTGTCTACCTATTGTCTCACACTGGACAGTAGTGAGCTGTACATCACATTTACAGGTCAGAAAGCAGATGTCAGAATGGAAACAATGCTGTAGATTTCAACAATCGCACACACTGCAAATGTGAAGATGATGAGTGTTTCTGAATGTAAAAAAACAAACTTTTTTGAGCATAAATAGCAGCCTTATGTAAAGAATCATAGAAAAGGCTTTTTTACTTTTTACTTTAGTCGTTAAATTACATTTGATTTTATGTTTTTGATATAAGGTCAATATTTATTTTTACAAGCGCAATTGTAACTTTTCAGTCATTTCTGATTAGATTACTGAAACAATGAATGTCGCTTCTGTCTTCCCTTTCCTCTTCCATTGCTTTTATATTACTGTACTAGGAATTACAGTAATACTGCAAACATATGAATGCTGTATTTTATTGACAGTTAAATTGGTATTGTTATGGATTGTAAATTTGCGTGTTGCACCTTTTGCATGTCTGACACTGCCTGACACTTCTCTTTTTCCTGACACTACAATAAATCTCTACCAGTGAAATACAGTCAGGTCCATAAATATTGGGACATCGACACAATTCTAATCTTTTTGGCTCTATACACCACCACAATGGAGTTGAAATGAAACGAACAAGATGTGCTTTAACTGCAGACTTTCAGCTTTAATTTGAGGGTATTTACATCCAAATCAGGTGAACGGTGTAGGAATTACAACAGTTTGTATATGTGCCTCCCACTTTTTAAGGGACCAAAAGTAATGGGACAATTGGTTGCTCAGCTGTTCCATGGCCAGGTGTGTGTTATTCCCTCATTATCACATTTACAAGGAGCAGATAAAAGGTCCAGAGTTCATTTCAAGTGTGCTATTTACATTTGGAATCTGTTGCTGTCAACTCTCAATATGAGATCCAAAGAGCTGTCACTATCAGTAAAGCAAGCCATCATTAGGCTGAAAAATCTAAACAAACCCATCAGAGAGATAGCAAAAAACATTAGGTGTGGCCAAATCAACTGTTTGGAACATTCTTAAAAAGAAAGAACGCACCGGCGAGCTCAGCAACACCAAAAGACCCGGAAGACCACGGGAAACAACTGTGGTGGATGACCGAAGAATACTTTCCCTGGTGAAGAAAACACCCTTCACAACAGTTGGCCAGATCAAGAACACTCTCCAGGAGGTAGGTGTATGTGTGTCAAAGTCAACAATCAAGAGAAGACTTCACCAGAGTGAATACAGAGGGTTCACTACAAGATGTAAACCATTGGTGAGCCTCAAAAACAGGAAGGCCGGATTAGAGTTTGCCAAACAACATCTAAAAAAAGCCTTCACATTTCTGGAACAACATCCTATGGACAGATGAGACAAAGATCAACTTGTACCAGAGTGATGGGAAGAGAAGAGTATGGAGAAGGAAAGGAACTGCTCATGATCCAAAGCATACCACCTCATCAGTGAAGTATGGTGGTGGTAGTGTCATGGCGTGGGCATGTATGGCTGCCAATGGAACTGGTTCTCTTGTATTTATTGATGATGTGACTGCTGACAAAAGCAGCAGGATGAATTCTGAAGTGTTTCGGGCAATATTATCTGCTCATATTCAGCCACATGCTTCAGAACTCATTGGACGGCGCTTCACATTGCAGATGGACAATGACCCGAAGCATACTGCGAAAGCAACCAAAGAGTTTTTTAAGGGAAAAGAAGTGGAATGTTATGCAATGGCCAAGTCAATCACCTGACCTTAATCCGATTGAGCATGCATTTCACTTGCTGAGAAGAGGAAAATGCCCCAAGAACAAGCAGGAACTGAAGACAGTTGCAGTAGATGCCTGGCAGAGCATCACCAGGGATGAAACCCAGCGTCTGGTGATGTCTATGCGTTCCAGACTTCAGGCTGTAATTGAATGCAAAGGATTTGCAACCAAGTATTAAAAAGTGAAAGTTTGATTTATGATTGTTAATCTGTCCCATTACTTTTGGTCCCTTAAAAAGTGGGAGGCACATATACAAACTGTTGTAATTCCTACACCGTTCACCTGATTTGGATGTAAATACCCTCAAATTAAAGCTGAAAGTCTGCAGTTAAAGCACATCTTGTTTGTTTCATTTCAACTCCATTGTGGTGGTGTATAGAGCCAAAAAGATTAGAATTGTGTCGATGTCCCAATATTTATGGACCTGACTGTATCTCAAGTCTCTCTGTCTGTCCACACCTGGGTTTGGTTTTGGTCATTTGAAGTAATAAATAAATTAATACAAATGTGATAATTAAATACTTTTAATAATTGTTTCCTGGAGCCTCGCAAGAAGAAAAGGAGACACTGATTTGAACAGAGTAGTGATTGTTTTTGTGCAAGACCAGCTTTAGCTAATTTGTTCAGTTGAATTCCCTTACTGGACTGACCCACTGAGCCTTGCCCACAGTGATAGGTCAAAATCACCTATCTGTTGCTTCAGTGCTCTCCTGAGAGGATGCACACACACAAACACTGACAGCAGTATAGTAAAATGATTCCATATGAACATGGCAATTAAACCAAAACATTCCTTCCTCCATGCTTGTATCATGTTACCATCTGTGAAATCCAAAGCGCTTTCTCTGACTCTAAACCCTTCAGATTGGATCTTTCTCCCGCAGTCATTCTTTCTTGATTGTTGTAATCCAAAACCAGTTTCACACATCAGCTGAACTAAGGCTGACAAAGCAGATTACTTGGCATTCCCAAAGTTCCATTATTTTCCAATTTCAAGCATTTAAAAGCATTTGAAGAGACAGATATGTTGCACATGAATGGAAAAAAGACAGAACAGCTCAACCACGAGCTTTAGAGGATGACTCAGTGTGAGGTATTATGGACCCTTTGGCAATAAGTAGTGATTGTATGAGTGTATGACATTTGACACAATTATAGGCATGGAGTCTATCATTTCTGCTTGTTAACAGCAGAAAGCACCAAACCTCTTGAGCTGTTAAGAGTTTTAGTGGGAGCGTGTAATGCCAACAAATAAGTTGTTGACCGAAAACTTTACCCGGAATCACCTATTTCACACACTATGTAGGCCTTCTGCGACCCCGATCTTTTTATATGGCACACTATACTGACTTTTCATTACTTTTTAATGACAATTTAATGGCATAGGCTACTATACTATGACTTTTTTATGACAAGTTATGACATACTAAACTGACTTTATGAAATACTATACTATGACTTTTTATGATAATTGTATGACATTTGTTATGGCATTCTATACAAAGATTATTTTATATGACAATTTCTAAGGCATTTGTTATGGCACACTATGCTGACTTTTTTTGACATACTATACTATGACTATTTAGAACAATTTTATGACATAATATACTATTTTATGAGATTTGTTATGACATACTGTACTATACTGTGACTTTTTTATGACAATTTTATGACATACTATACTATTTTTGACATTTGTTATGGCATACTATACTATGATTTTTTTGACATACTATGAATTTTTAGGAGAACTTTTTGGCATGCTATACTGACTTTTTAAGACGTTTTTTTATGACTTTTTATGAGACGTTTTATGAAATACTATACTATGACTTTTTTGACATACTGTACTATGGCTTTTTTATGACTTTTATGACATACTATACTATGATTTTTTTGACATACTGTACTATGCTATGACTTTTTATCTCTTTTTCAACATACTATGCTATGACTTTTTAATTACTTTTTTCAACATGCTATACTATGACCTTTTATCACCTTTTTTTTGTGTGTCAGATTAGATAGCTTAGGCTAATAAGCCAATGATTGGAAGCTAGAAGGTTGAATGTTCCAATCTCATAGGGTGCAATTAGTTTCAGTACCTCCTTGACAGGAAAAAACAATTCTAGTAGATGAAAAAACAAGTTGTGTTTTCGTAAGTCTCCTTCCCAACAGTTTGTTTTGAAGAGATGAATGCACTTTTCGACATATTATACTATGACTTTTTTATCACTTTTTCAACATTTTTTTTGACATACTATGCTATAACCTTTTCACGAAAATGTAAACTTTGTGTTGGGACAGCTAGCTTAGAGTGATAAGAGTATGATTGAAAAGCAGAAGGTTGAGTCTTCAATGTTTCGGTAAGTTTTGAGGTCCAATATACTAAGTGAACGAGACAAATATGCCAAAAACAAAGCTTTCTGTCAGGTTGAATAGCTTAGGGTGATAAGACAATGTTTGGAAGACAGAAAGTTTATGGTTCAATGTTTAGGTAAGTTTTGAGGTCCAATATACTAAGTGAAAGAGACAAATATGGCAAAAACAAATGTTTCTATCAGGTAAAATAGCTTATGGTGATAAGAGAATGTTTAGAAGCCAGAAGATTGTTTGCTCAAATCTTTTATGTTCCAGTAATTTTTCAAGTCCATATAGTATACTAAGTGAAAGACATAAGACACAAATCATAAACTTCAGATAGCTTAGAGTGGTAAGAGAATGATTGGAAGACGGAAGGTTCAGCGGTCAAGTCTTATGTTTTAGTAAGTTTTCAGGTCCAATAAACTAAGTGTAAGTGACAAGTGTGACGAAAACATGAGCTTGTGTTTCAGTTTAGATAGCTTAGGGTGATAAGACAATGATTGCAAGATAGAAGGTTGAGTGTTCCAATATTTTAGGGTGCAATTAGTTTCGTTACCTCCTTGACAGGAAGGAACGATTCTAGTAGATGAAGAAAAAGTTGTGTTTTTTTCGGCATATTATACTATGATTTTTTAATCCCTTTTTTCCGACTTACTATACTATGGCATTCTTCCAACTTTTTTTCGACATTCTATACTATGACCTTTTTCACTTTTTTCGACATACTATACTATGACTTTTTTTATTACTTTTTTCGACATACTATACTATGACTTTTTTATCACTTTGTTTCGACATACATACATACATACTATAACTTTTTCACAAAAACATGAACTTTGCGTCAGGTCAGCTAGCTTAGGGTGATAAGTGTATGATTGGAAGGCAGAAAGTTGAGTGTTCAAATCTTTTTTTTCCAACATACTAAACTATGACATTCTTCGTACTTTCTTTGGACATGCTATACTATGACCTTTTTTCGACATACTATACTATGACTTTTTTATCACTTTTTTCGACATACTATCCTGTGACTTTTTATCACTTTTTTCGACATACTATACTATGACTTTTCCAACATACTATACAATTACTTTTTTTATCACTTTTTTCGACATGTTATATTATGACTTTTTCAACATACTATACTATGACTTTTTTCGACATGCTATACTATGACTTTTTTCCGTCATATAACTTTTTTATCACTTTTTCGACATACCATAATATGACTTCTTTATCACTTTTTTCGACATACTATACTATGAATTTTTTTATCACTCTTGTCAAAATACTATACTATGACATTTTCAACATGTTTTACTATGACTTTTATCTACAAGCTATGCTATGACTTTTTTATCACTTATTCCGACATACTGTACTATGCCTTTTTTATAATTTTTTTTCGACAGGCTGTACTATAACTTTTTCCAACATACTATACTATGACTTTTTTTTATCACTCTTTTTGACATACACTACTATGACTTTTTCGACATGCTATCCTATGACTTTTTATCACTTTTTTCGACAAGCTATACTATAACTTTTTTTGACATGGTATACTCTGACTTTTTTATCACTTTTTTTGACAAGCTTTTTTTTGTCATATAACTTTTTTATCACTTTTTTCGACATACTATACTATGACTTTTTTATCACTTTTTTCGACATGCTATACTATAACTTTTTTATCACTTTTTTCGACATGTTATTTTATGACTTTTTTGACATACTATACTGTGACTTTTTTTCGACATGCTATACTATAACTTTTTCTCACTTTTTTCGACATACTATAATATGACTTCTTTATCACTTTTTTCCGACATACTATACTATGACTTTTTATCGACATTCCATACTATGACTTTTTTTATCACTCTTGTCAAAAATACTATACTATGACATTTTTCAACATGCTTTACTATGACTTTTTATCTACATGCTGTTATGACTTTTTTCATCACTTTTTTTTTGTCATATCATTTTTTACCACTTTTTTCCGACATACCATACTATGAGTTCTTTATCACTTTTTTTGACATACTATATTATGACTTTTTCCAACATTAGATTAGATTAGATTCAACTTTATTAGTACAAAGTACAAAGACAGCGAAATGCAGTTTGCGTCCAACCAGAAGTGATGACTTTTTTCGACATGCTATACTATGACTTTTTTTCAACATGCTTGAAATACTATACTATGCCTTTTTTATTACTTTTTCCGACATACTATACTATGACTTTTTTTCAACAAGCTATACTATGACTTTTTTTATCACTTTTTTCGACATACTATACTTTTACTTTTTTAATCAATCTTTTTGACATACTATACTATGGCTTTAATACTGTAATATAGACAGTCAGTGTTTCCAGGTCATGCACTGTTAACATCAGGTATTAGGATATTTAACAAAGACCATTATTCTTACTTATAGGGCACCTAAATATAAAGTGGATATAGCATGTAGCATTTTAGGGAGTGCCATGCTATCAGCTAGGCAAGCATTATAACGTGTGTTACAAAGTGACGCAGGTTTGTCACGGAAGTACAGGCTGGACTACAGTAGAGCTGTTTGGAGCAGTTTGTGAACAGTGTTTTCTGTTGGAGATGGTAAGTCCCGTTGGGGTGGACTTTGGGCTTTTTCACATTGTAAACCTATAACATACACAAAAAGATATATAACACAAGGAAAGGGGAAAAAGCCAAAAAGCATAATATGAGCATGCAAGTAAATGAAAACAACTGTGTGGAGGTGTAGAGCTTTTATATTGACAGATAATTGTATAAATTCATTAATATTAATATAAAACTGTGAGCATGTTTGTGAGTGTACAGTACTATACTACATATTAATGTCTACAAGCAATCATTAAACCATTTACAGTTCTATTCTGTTCTCATGGGGCTTCACACTGAGCAGTGTGAAAGCCATTAACTCATGTTAAGGTCACACTACCAACTCATAAAACAAAAATGTAATACATTGTTAAATGCAATGCCTTACAGCTATACAGTAAACTCAGGGATCATTATTACGTTAGATACAATTGTATCGGAGTGACGGTAGTGAACATCTCAAAACCTACACAGAGTACAGTAATGGCTATAAGCAAACTATTGTTTCTCAGTGGTGTAATTGACCCTTCACCAGCTAAGAAAAGATTTACAGATCTGTCTTGCCAACAGCCAGTTCACACTGTGGATATAATGGCATGGGTGTGACCTGTATGTAAAGGTGCTTTAATGCACATTATAGAAGAGAGTGTTACTCAGTGCTTTAACAGTGTAGACTGGCTTTCTGTTGCACAATTTGTAAAGCATCAGGCAGTGCTTTCAGTATGGGTGTGTCATGTCATTGGGCTTTTTGGCAGGTGTAATCACTTATTGTATGGCAGCTACATGATAAAGAATGTAAGAATTAATAACTTGAAACTTTGAGACAGAACAGCTTCATGACAGAGATGAAGCAGTGACATGGGGGACAACATAGAGGCAGACATCGACAAAATCAATGTGGAAATGTTCCCGAAACCATAGCCTAATGAAAATATGACGATAAAGTTGTTTTAACAGTTAACTCCTAATATGGCATGCATAACTGCAGGAAGACATGAACACTTGTATTAATAAGGCCAACAGCACCCTCTGGCTGTCATAACACACATTCTAAAGATTATACCCCAGGCAATACTCAGCTTTACATTTGGGGTAGATATAAATCAAATCATCTTAACTTTAACTATAACTTTGCCTCCAATTACAAGAACCAGGATCTTGAGATGAGTTTAAGTCAAAACCACCATTGGATAATACTCATGAGCAAATCTTTACTCCTTCACTACACCAAACATGTTCAATAGGATTCATTTCATAACAGGCACCAATTCAATAAAGACCGTACAGTTCAGTGGCATAACTCATTTATTATTGAATAAAAATTGGACATGAACACATGCAGACTAAAAACCAGTGTAACAAATTGACAACCCTAAAATTCTGAAATTAAGTCTGCATCCCCTGCTGTAAAAAAGAAAAAAAAGAAAAACAAGTCTATAACCAGTCAGCTGTTTGGAAACTGTACAAAACACAGCTTTAGCAACATACATGTCCAAAAAAAGGAAACAAAAACCACTCGCTCACCACCAGTCCCTTAATGTGCAAACATATTGATCTTTCCTGAATGATCGCTTTTATTTTACATTTATTCATTCGATCCTTCCACTGAGCCGTTTGCTTTTATAAATCAAAGCGTTCACATTGTCAGCAGATATTGATCCATCTTTACACTGTAAATAAGTTTTGTTTTCCCAAAGTCCATAACTTTACATGTAAAACTAAGAACAAAGGGGTAGGCTAAAGAGAGGGTAGTGGTGTGTGGAGCGGAGGTATCATGGGAAAATTAAGAAAAACCTATAGGTGGAAAGGAAAATGACAGGTCTAGGACTGATGTCACACTGCATTGGTGTGTTCCCTCAACCACTGATCATGTCTGACCCGATTGAAAAAAAGGATAGTAAACCTATAAATCTTATAAATGTCCACTAAATGCTGGTAGATACTGCCGTAGGCTGGGTTCCTCAGACGCATACATTTAATCTATAATAACACAACATCAACCTCTGCCGAATATCAGCTACACGTGTGCTGTTGTGTAGATAAGTCAAAGCAATGAATATTTTATCACCAAGACATGTACATGCAGAAGCTGTATGTAGGATTCAGGCAATTTCAACAGTGTTACCATAAATGCTTCTGATGTCAAGGCTTTATTACAGTTTTTCACAGGGACATTTCCATAATAAAACTAAATGTTTAGTTATTTGGCTTAGGACAATAACAATGGTTGAAGAGAATCAATATTCCTGTAAATCATAGTTTAAATGGTAATTTTCACGATGCATATGAGAAACCCAGGAGCCCAACTATGTTGGTATTAGGCTGGTAATATACCCCAAATGAAACCAAACAAGGCAAGTTCTCTCAACCATGGCAGAGGTGCAGCGTTTGGCTTCGAGAGCTACATTGAGTGTGCTGACATTTTTGCAAGTTCTTTGTCAACAACCCCCCAAGAAATGTCATTTGACAGGTTGATGGCAGCAAATATTTAGTTAACCTTTTTAAGAACTTGCAAGATGCGTCTTTCATTAAATGAACAGACCAGGAGTCACACTGATGTTTGCCAACAGTCAACTGTATTTAACAGCATTCAGAGAACATGCCAAATCTGATTTTGTTTCAAGTCCACTGAAAATACTTTAGTGACTATCAGTCCTAGAACTAGCGTGTTTGGGTGTATGTGTGTTGTCTCAGCGGCGGTGACGGCTATGTCCTGAATGCCCACTGCTGCTGCTGTGGTGTTTGCTCTTGTGGCTACGCTCCCTCTCTCTGTCCCTGTCGTAGGACCGAGACCTCTCCCTCTCCCTCCTGTCGCCTCGATGACCACCTCCTCGCTCGTGTTTGTGTTTCTTTGTAGAGAGGTCAAAGGAACTACGGTCTCTGTCCCGTTCCCTCTCTCTGTCCCGCTCCCTGTCTACTTTGACCGGAGTGCGAGACCGTGACCGAGAGCGTGAACGCTTCCTCTTGTGACCAGATCCTCCGCCTCCACTGTTGCTGTGGCGTCCGCTGGGCTTGGAGTCGCTATTGCCATGGTGGCTGGTCTTGGACTTGAGGTGGGGGAGGAGGGGTGAGGGCGGATGTCGCCGAGGCGATGGACTGCGACTGTGAGAGCGAGAACGTGAGCGAGAGCTGTAGGTCCCTGAGCGACTGCGTCGGCTGTTGTAACTATGGAAGCAGAAGAGAAAAGAGAAAGATAAGGACTACATTCAGCTCAATAAACTAGAATTACAACATTGCGCCTTTGTTGTGAAATGTCATAATTAGTATATGAATTCTTGAGTTATCGCCAAAAATGCATTTTGTGAGGTCACAGACATTGACCTCTAAAATCTAATCAGTTCATCCTAAAGTCCAAGTGGATGTTTGTGCCAAATTCTAAGAGATTCTTACAAGGTGTTTGAGATATTGCGTTGGATGGACGTACAACCCGAAAATATGATGCCTTCGGCCACGGCTGTCGCGGAGGCGTGAAAAGGCAGGTTAACACCTCCCTAATACATTTAAGAGTTATACTATAATACAAGTTAACACTAAGAAAAGTAAACCAAGAATGTCTTCACATATTGTAAGTGATCTTACTGTCTGCGAGGGGAGCGGGATCTAGACCGGGAACGCGTTCTTGAACGAGATCCACTTCCGCTCCTGCTGTTCCTTCCGATCTTTACGTCTTTCCTTAAGCTGGAAAAAAAATAAAAAAGTAGGCTTATGAAAGACACACTGTTGGATAAATGGCACTATGGGCCAGCTCCTACTCCGAAACAAAAGATGAAAAACTTAATGGAGGCAAAATAAAAGTATTAAGGAAAGTCTGGATGACTATAGCTGAAATATCATATACCACTACTAATATAGTGTATGCGTGTTTGTTTCTTACCCATTGTGTGGACTCTTGTTGATCTGAGTCCGGCTGTCTGGATCCTTCTTAACTGGTTTGAGGGTCTGGGGGTTTGGGGACTTCTCTTCCACCTTGACCACATTTGGGGAGCAGGGCTTGGAAGCAGGAGAGAAGCCACCCAGTGTGGACAGTGCAGGGGTACCATCAGGGTTCAGGCCTTTAGCCTTCAGCTTGACCTCTGCCAAGAACACCTTCCTCCGCTCTACCTCTTTCTCCAGCTGGTCATAGTTAGGCTGGGGAAGAAATCACACTTCAGTCAGTTTACACAAACATGGAGTACTGGCTACCACCTCTGTAGATGGTGCGTTCTACGAGCATGCACAGAGACGTTAATGCTCAACGCGTTGTTTGTGAATTGTAGTTTGTGAATAAGCCAGAAGCAGTAGAGAGTGGAAGTAAAGGAAAGCAACAGTAGTAAACACATTCATGAGACCGCCAAGCATTACATTTATCTACTGTAATTATTAACATGGCTGTCGTTTATCTCCAAATCAAAATTACAGACGGCCTCGAACACTTAAGAACACTCCTTCCATGAGGCCGTTTAATTTTTTTTTTTTTTTATATTTGAAGGGGTGATAGAATGATTATATAGGGTATTTCACACTGTTCCTTAAGGTCTCCTAACAGGGTATGTAACATTGATTGGGCTGAAAATGGCCCGGATGCTTTTCTATGCTCCCTAACCCTAACCCTGTGAAATAGACCTGAATGAGATGACAGGTTTTCTACCTTATATGGTATGCTCATGAATATTTAGATAAGGTGCACGCTGATTGGTTGGTTGGTTCACACACACACACAAAATTCGGAATCATAGAGATGTTTGTAGAGGTGAACCTGCTCAGCCAGTCTTCCCAGCCGACCACGTTGAACTGAAAGCGCAGCGTGTGTGGAGTTACAAAAATTCAGAGGTGCATGACCATGCACCGCGACAACTTGCAGGGCCTTCGCGCTAGACACGACAGATGTGGTGAAGTCATTTTATTATGGCTCGCGCCAGAAATACCACAGCGACCATAACCCTAGCTTAACACTGCTGCTAATAGCTTGTCTTGACAGGCAGTTTCCCCTATGGCATACAGCGAAGGAGTCAATGGCAGTGCCATTTACAGCTTTATAGAAAGATGTGATTGTGATTCCACTGGGTTAAGAACAGACCATGTTTAAAATGATTGCAAATCACATGATGATCCAAGGTCATACTAATTCTGTGCTCTCAAAAAAAAAAACTACCTTCTTCCTGGTGTAGAGTTTAAGAGTGGTGATGCAGACCTCTTTAACATCATCATCACTGGCTCCAAAAAGCAGGTACCAATTAGGTTTGGATGGCAGAGGTATCTGGGAAAAACACACACAAAAGGTTACATTTGGAGGGACTATACTGTATAGCTATAGAGGATTTGATGTGACAGCATTTAGTGCCAAAACAAGACTGAATAAATAAGTATTAATAGCAAGATGAAAACATGTTTTAGGTAAACATTTCCTCTTACCTGCAGGGCTCTGGCAGCGAGGAATATGCAGGCACAGGCAATAGTCTCGGCTTGGAATCTCACAAACACGTTTGTCCGCAGGGTATCATTCATGTAGTTCCTATGAAGGCAAATAAAACACATAGAAACAAAAACATAGCATCTTCTCACCCATAACCACATCTTCCAAGATGTGTCACAGCTTTAACCATAAATTGTTACTGTAGGTTAATAATCTGCAACATTTGTCTATAGTGCCAACACCTTATCAGGGCTTAATAATTATTTCCAAACTGATAAAGATTTAGATTTTTCATTCCCAATTAAATCCTAGCCAATTCTTAAAACTAAGAAATCTTCACCACTCAGAAATGTGTGGTGGGTGACTTCTAAACAAGCATCAACATTTACTGCTCACTGATATGCTGAAGAACAGGCACTGAGAGCATATTAATCATAAGCTCTGATAGCTACAACACAACACATTTTTTAGTTACACAGTACTTAAGTGTGATTTGCATTTTTATCTTTAAAATTTAACTTTGTCCATTTCTCTCTGGGGCATCCATGGGAGTGCTGTATGTCACAGGGAAAGCATGAAGACAGAAATGGGAAATGATCTACTGTAGACCTGCCAAGACCATTTTACCACACTGACCTTAGAGTAGCTAAAGACAAATGATGATTGAGACAATGACACATGCCTTGTGCGTTTGTGTGGAGGGGGGGGGGGGAAGAAGCATGCAGGCATACAGATGCAACCCATCATCAAGAAGCAACACTTCCGACAATGCAGTTTCTACTTTCAGATGTTATATCCGAGGGAATAGGGAGACACGGCATGTATGGTGGAAAACAGGTAGATTTTGGGAGTCAGTGTCATGTTGATGTAATCAAATGATGCAACACTGGTCTAATATTCAGACAACCTAAAGGTTGTATGTTTAGTGTCTGAGCCATAGGGATTGCGACATTTCACCTTGATTCGAAGGTTCAACTGCGACAACTTTTTACTTTAAATGAATGCTTTCCAGCCATGACTTGAAACGGACCCATGATGATTGTATTTGTCTGCAAACCCATTTCCTCTATGACTTATCGAAAAGACATTAGGTGGCAATCTATGCCTCTCTACTTAGACTGGGTGAAATCTCTGTGCTACAACACAGATTGTGTGTCAGTGGGTTGTCTGGGACAATGGGTAAATTAGATTAGCCATGGGAGAACATTAGGAAAGACAAAATGGCCAGGATGTGAATCAGGCAACTACAGGGTGGTGTGAGCATCTATGTCCTTAAGAAACATAGAAGTCCTTAAGACAAAAACGTGTGATAACAGAAACATGATGGCAAAACCCTGATAAACTAACTCGACGCTGATCCTATCCAGATTATTATTAGGGCTGTCAATGCAAATTTGTTTAACGCCACTAATTTTGACGCATTAACTCAGGTTCTGTTATGAATGATCATGAAGCCCAGGTAACTGTACAGTTCTCTGGTTTATCAGTGCGAATTACACTGCAGACTGGAGTCTCTGAACAGGTCCAACGGGGGTTGAATGTGCATCGGCAGGTCCGCGTTATGTATGAAGCGGCTGGATCCTCGCTGCATTATTATAAAACTATGATAATCTGGTCACATCTCTCGCCCATTTACTGGCACCGTCTCACTCACTCTTTTCCTGAACAAAACTGAACATCCAGTTTCTATTTTTCTTTCGTGATTCTTAATTCCCCCCCCCAGTACCAATGGAAACAATGGGTGTTTTTGCAACTTCAACATCAAGGATTGTGCCGTTTATTGCAACTTCAGCAAATATCTGCTATCTATTACGTTTGACACAGCTAAAAGAAACCGTAATTACCAGATAACGGAAACACTGCTATGAGGGTTTCTGGACATTATTTGACATTGTTTTGTGGTGATAATTGATTTCCAATAATAAATATACATACATTTGAATAAAACAAGTATTTCCACTCCTGTGTAGATAGTATAATTAAATACTTGCCAAATATCTCTTTAAGGTACATTTTGAACAAACAGAAAATGTGCGATTAATCGTGATTAACTATGGACAACGCAATTACATATTTTAATAGATTGACAGCCCTAATTATTATCAAAAGGAACTACAACCACCAGGCTTAAATACTACAACTAATCACAAAGCAGTGAAACGTCCATTATTCAGTGGTGACACTCCAAATGCATACACCCATTCAAATATGTACTGCTCCACTGGAAGTTTGCCGCAAGTACTCGTTGAAAACCTGCTACACAGGGATTATTTCCAGTCTAACCTGCCTTCATCAAATGACCTGACCTGCACTTTGGCAGGTCAGTGTGAAACTGCTATGCCAACGCTACTATACATAACACATGGCCGTTGGATTCTGACTGCTGCGTGGGTGAGACAGGTCCTTGGGAGGCAAAACCGGATCAGCCTGTAAGACAGACACATGTCTGGACACCACGTCAGTTGGGGACAGGACACAGTATACTACTGTAAATACTAAAAGGCAGGTAAACTGGTCAAAAAAGTTATTCTGTTGTGGCTAAGTTTACTTCAATGCTAGATGCAAGTAAACTAGAAAAAAAAGTCAGAATATAAATATATATGTAGCTACTTAGCAAAAATGGGCATTACAGTTGAAACCTTTGTAGCAAGACCAACAAATACAAATCCTTTTGGACACCCAAGAGAAAACAAGACGATGTTGGCTGTTGGTAAAGGCCCGCCCGCCCCCTTCAGTGAATCTTGGCATTGGGATTGGCTGTCTGGAGAGGGGCAGCCAACCAATGGGGGGAGCTTCCTGAGGTCATGTGGTTGGAGGAGGCAGAGTTCAGAGGTTCTTTATGTGACTTACCAGCATGGACTACCCTTTAATCAAAGAGTAGAGAGAAAGGACAAAGTTAAACCAAGTTCCCTGGGCACCGCAAATCAAACAGACTTCACAGCAAAGCCATGTAAGGGCAGACAAGAGAGTGAGACACGTAACAGGTTTGCAATAAAAACAAATCGCTCCATCAGAAAAAAAAGAGGTGGAAGGGTTAAAATGGAGTGAGGGAACGTCGCGGTCAGACCTGGGCAAAATGGTTGTTGAGTGCTTTTCAAATTTGTGCTTATAAACACAAGGGGCACTTGAATATCACTTATCTGACAGGTGCTGTTTCCACATATGGGTGTGTCCCAAGATCCTAGCAGATAAATCATGTGCTCTTCAAGTGATTCAACCATTTGAAACTTGTTCAACTTCACTTTTAGCCCAGGTCTGCTGGCACTTCTTGCAGACATGACACAGGTTGCTGCTGTGGGGGAGGGTCAGTGGAGAACTAGAAAGGAACTTACCAGGCTGTCTGGACCAGCGTCTGGTTCTTCTCACATTCCAGGACTTGAAGGTACATGACGATAATCTGGAATCATAAATTGATTATACATTAAAAACACAGGTATGACATTGTTCAAACTAAAGGCTGGTTTATGGATCCGCGGAGGCTCAACGCAGAGCTTTTGCCGTAGCCTACGTAAGTGGCCTGAAGTTTATACTTGTGCATTGGTGTATATGTTGATCTCTTTAAAAGAATAGCAGGGCCGGCATGTGTGTGTCCGTGGGGAGTGTGTGGTAGAGCGCGAGAGAGAGCGACGGTGATGCATGTGCCAAACCACAGACAAGTGACATGCGTTGCCGGGATGTGTAGTTAAATTTTTTTGAGAGGTGCCCATCAGGCTACCACATATTGTCCGGCCTATGGTGTCCACATACCTACGTACGTACCCACGGTGTTGATTTAGTGCTGAAGCATAAAGCAGCCCTTAAGCATGTTCTCATCAGTATTTTCCACCAGGCGCGTCTGCGCTGCGTTCCAGAGACGCCGTGACCCCCGCGAGCAATCGCGGCCATTCAAGTCAATGATTGATATTCCACAATATTCCTGTTTATTTTCATGCAAGCCGCAGGGCGTTCAGACAGTTAGGCATGAAGTGAAACAGTGAAGGAATTAGGGCTGGGCGATATGGAGAAAATCAAATATCACGATATTTTTGACCAAATACCTCGATATCGATACCGCAACGATATTGTAGTGTTGACTATTGGTGCTTTCCCAAAATATTTACACAATGATCTTTTAGATGACTAACCATCTGTAATGTGGATATAATGACTAAGTGGGTGAAGGCAAATAATAGAACAGTTACAACAGTCAGGTAAGTTAAAAAAATGATTCACTTTACTGTAATGCAGCCTTTAAAACCAGGAAAAGACAACACTTATGCCATATTACGATATTACAATATCCAAAATTTAAGACGATATCTAGTCTCATATCGATATAATATTCATATATTGACCAGCTCTAGAAGGAATCTAGTCAGTTTACCAATACACCCCCCCAATATCGTATACGTGTCCTCTATAACACCACGGACGACGAGAAATTCATCTTGGAGGTGGAAAAACATAATAGGACATCACAGATCCTTTTTATCAGGACAACGCCAGAAAAGAGAAGGCATGGAGTTTAACTGTAGGAGTGCTTGGAGTGGAAGGAAGATACTAGTTTAATAAACATGTGATTGTTCAGTAAAGTACTTGTAGAGACAATAAAATCTGCAAGTTGGGCAGCAAGACGCTCCGCTTCTGAGACTTTCCCGGTGTGGTATTGTGCCGGAACACAGCACAGACGCGCCCAGTGAAAAATGGCTGTAAAAAGTGAGAATAGTTGTATAAAGCTCCTTGCTGAGTAGTTGCATCTGCATGGGAGGAACAAACTTAAAGTTGCAATAGCTAAACTACACAATTAAAATAGTTATGAGTGTGGCTTAAACTCACCTTGTGAGGATGCTTGACATGCACACAGAAGCCCAGCTCCTTCAGGACCCGCCGTTCCGCTTTGATGACTTGGTTTTTGGTATTTATGTAGTTCTGATCAAGTATCAATGAACTTGGAGTCCTGGTTTATAAAGGAATCAAAATAAAATAAAGTTTCCCCCTTTCGAAATAAAAGTAATGAAAGAAAGTGCCCTTTTTGATTTCTTGCACTCTTTTCTTTTTCCCATTTCAACCAACTAAAAGCAACAGGTTTAAGTGTTTGCATGCCTGACAGTTTGCTGGGGTCTGTGGACTCCTGTGGTTCTAGTGAAAGCATATGGGATTTGTAGACAGCCCTCAACCTCATTCACACTGTGTCACAGCTTTAACAGAAATATCAACTCAGACCATTGGCCACATCACTACCTCAACACGCAACTCAAATTAAACACAAAACCACTATGAGTCACAAATCATCCTCACCTATTCTAATGTACTGTATACGTCAGTATAATTAATCCTCTTAACTAACCAAAACCACTGACTACTTGACTTGTTAATAGTGCAGAACGATATCTAGACTCAAAGAAGATATCAGAAAAATACAGTTATCTTTGTCCAATGACTACATTTTGACTTCACTGCAGAATACTGTACCAGCCTAGAAAACATCTGCTGGTTGAACACAGCATATCAATTACTACTGATGCAGACAAAGAGATCTACATATTGTTATAGTTTTATAGCAATCATTAAATGCTATAACTTTCTAAAATTAAAAACTTGGATTAGATGCATTATGATCTCATTTCGAACTATCAGCCTCCTACTTTACGTACCATTTATTATATATGATCTATATCACAGTAACAGAATAAACCGTACTTGAGAAAAACAGACTGACATCCTTCTAACATTTAGGAGTAGTAATTTAGCCTACTTTACAGAACCAACAACAATCAAATTTCAAACCAAAATCTAGTGTTTTGATGTCTCAAATAAGATAAATTTAAATGTGAATACCGCCATGCTACAAACCACATGCATGGTAAAAACTCAGTGTGATGTCTATTACTTTACATGTCTAAATCCACATCTAAATAACAGAGTTGCTACAGGTGCATCAAGGTTACTGGTACATTTACTTTAATTCAGATTCAAATAACCTACAGATAATTCCAAACTATTAAACGCTACAGGCCATGCACTGACCCTAAAACAAAAACATAACCCGCATGGTATTCAATTAATTATCCTAACTTCAACGAACAAGGAGATATTTCTAGTAAAGCCATGGTAACAGTTGGTGAACGGGGTTTTTACTCTTGGAGCACAAACAAAATGCATGGTGAGGAGCAGTCAGTGAAGAAGACTACGTTACCCAATGGTCCACAGATTGAAGGACAGATACCAAAAGCTTAAGATTGAACCACAGGAGTCCTCAAAGCGCCCCGGGGGCCAAGGACCTTCGGCCAACCTGTCATCCCTGATCCCAGTGCCCCACGGTGGCTCAGACCACGGGCGTCTCCCACTGGAGGGGGTGGGTTGGCCCTGCATCATGGTTGTCATGCCGACTGCTTCATCTTACGTACCATTCCACATCACCCAGGCTTTGGTAAATGTAGCTGGTCGCTGTTAGTTGGTTGCAAGGGAAAAAAGAAGCCAAGTTAATGCCAAGGTCTATAGTATTGACATAAACATTTCTATGAAGACAAAGGCACATGCAAATAACGCAGTGATGCCTTGTCTTACAATGCTCAAAATGCAGCCAATTTTTAAAGTGAAATTGTGGAGATATCAATCTCAGTGTAATGTCAAACTCAGATGTTATATGTAGACAATTACACTTCTGAAACTACCAGTGAAGCGGAAACTGAAAAGTTTTAAAATGGTTTAGAGCACATGGATAAACAGAAGGGCACTTTCACAGAAAAACAGATCAACATCATATTGGATAGAACCAAAAGCAATGTAACAAAAACGTATTATTTCCCAAAGGAGAAGACTGGTTTCAATGACGACACTTACTTTTTGCCTCTGATCTGTCTCAGGTGGTGGAAAACGTTGATGACATCTCGTACTCGTCTCGGTGCTTCCTCAATCTTGGAGGCCAAGTTGATACAAGCCATAGCAACAATCTGCCAAGATAATTGAAGCAAAAAGTTGAAAGAAAGAGTTCAATAACCTAAGATGTACATCCAGAGAGAGTGCCCACACTCGACTAGTAAATGTGAAAATAACATTCATAAATTTGTCATTGATCGAGAAATGTTTCTACTGTTGTTTCTATTTATACTATTGTCGCTACCATTTTAATTTGGTCATTGTGGGAGAAGGTGTACATCTGTGAGCAGGACTGCTTTAAAGCAATATTAAATGTATACATGATAATGGGTAACATTTTATAATAACTCACTTATACATGGTAAATTGATAGTTAATTAAACTTAGATCAATAGTTATTTCCCCGTTAACAAATAATGACATGATAATCAATAATGTTAACTAATCACAAGTAATGCAATGTTTTATTGTATCAGTTTGTTTCAACCATAACATTTAATATATTATATTAAGTACTGTTAATGATTAAGAAAGTGTTTGTAAACCGTCAAACATTATTTGGATGGCTATTATAAAGTCGCAACTGATGATTATAATACCTTGTTAATGGTTAATGAATACTTTGTAAAGCATCTATTACATTTAGATAGCTATTATCAGTGCAGTATTAATTAATAATCATCTTTAGAGATCAATTAAAAAAAATGAATGGGGTAAATGAATGTTACTTGATGTTTTACAAACTACTCATTAATCATTACCTAATTATCGTATGCAGTAGTTGCAACTTTACAGTTTATATTAAATGTTTAAAGATGGTTTACAAACAATTATTAACCATTGACAAAGTATAACTATTTACATTAATGTATAAATAGGCTTTTATATTACACTAAACTGATGATACAATGACATGCATTATAACACATATATGCATTACAATATAATATAAATTCAATATTTCAGTTTGTTAACAGTAAAATAACTACAAACAAGTTTAGTTAACCAGCATTTTGCCATTTATTAATGATGATTATAATAAAGTGTACCGATTATTGCATTATTATGTTTGTACATTACAATGTACTAGCTAGCTATAGTGTGAAGAATGTATCCATATTGGCCACTTTTAGAGACCAGCATTTCCGATATTTGCTTTTCTCCGACAGACCAATCAAACATATATAGTAATATTATCTGCATTACTAAGATTAACTTTAGTTAGTTTGTAAATATAATATTACTGATATGATGGCAAAATGTATGAAGTCACATCGACCCGCCAACCAACCACCATTTTAATCTAGAAAAAAAGTTTGAAGACTGACTGTAAGATAACGTTACTGCTATGTTTACAATACTTGTGTAGCTACATTATTTGAGGTCTTCCACTAGAGAAAGGTAATACCGTTTTGATTCAGTGTCATTTCTGTAATTTGTATGTTTGATTTGTTTAGTATTGATCTCCAGTATGTCCCGTCTTTGTCTTACAGCAGTTCAAAAAAACAACGTATCGACAATATGGCTGCCACGAACGTAATCATGACGTTACCGTGTAACCAGCGGCCCGACAATGAGCCATAAGCTTAAACGGACTTACCTCAAAACTGTGCTTGACGAAGGACTTGGAGTAGAAAAAACGATGAAACAGCACTTGACCCGTTGCCATTGCCACCTGACGAGAAAAATACAGAGTATGACGTTTGGACTTTGTCTTGTATAAGCTTGCCTAACCTTGCACAATGGACCGCCGCCATTTTAACTAACGTTACACCACGCCAACGTGAAAAGGCTAGCTAATTTAGCAAACAGCTAACAACCAGGCCGCAACGTGTTGAGGACTAGAAATACATCTTTGCTTATTGTGAATAACCCAAACACCAACATGTATAATATGAGGTGACGTTAGCCATACTATTCAAGAAGGTTTACCTGGGGTAACCGGAGAAGAATGCCCGCCGACTGAATCACTTCACATCCGAGTATGCGAAGGTCGGTCTCTGTGTCCAGGTCGAGGCCGTCGAGCATCGACGGCGTCGGAGAAAACCTTTCCTCCGGTATGAGCGAGTTGTCGATCGTAAGGTACACTTCCGAATACACTTTGTCACCAATGAGGATGCCATCGTTGTTTGTGGATGCAGTGGAGGATACAGAAAGAGGACCTGCAGCCATCTTCATCCGAAAAACAGCGATAATCAGTTGTTATCAGAAAAGCTCAGCCAGCCTCGACGGAACGATGGCGGAGCAGGGTGACTGACAGAACGTGACGTCACCGTCTTGTTGAGACGCAAACGTGTGTGCACATCCGCGATTGTAAAATAGTCCCTCAATATTAAATCGTTAAACAAAAACTGCACGACTTTATTTAAAAATATATATATATATATAAACTGCACTGACTGTAACATGTTTTAAAACTCTTATTGTAAATCAAGCAGTCAGGCCGGAAAAAGGCAGACCTCACTACTAAGGACCCTTCACAACCCCTTACTTATCCTTATAAGAATATGCAATATGCAATATCCTCTTAATAAGAGGCAAAATAGACTGTCACCACTTTTTTAATGCAGTTTGCACACCATCTCTTATTTACTTATGGAATTGTTGTTGTAGTTGTTTGCTTTTAATCAAATTGTATGTGAGTCTTTCATGTGTGTTGGCTTTCATGTAGTCTGTGTTTTCTATCATTGCAATAAAGCTTTTTGAATCTTGAATTGGTCACTCATTTACCCTTCTTTTTTATCCTTTACCTGTCTACAGATTGCAACCGTAGCCTACACTCGTAGCCTATAGTCCAAACAAAGTTAATCACGTCTATTATAAAAATAAATAGTTAATAAACAGATCAGTTGACCTAAGATACAATGGCTCCATTGTTTTCCTTATTACAAATACCGGTAGTACATTATTTCATGCTTCCTTCGACCTATCAAAAGTATTTTAGATGAAAAATGAACCCTCAAACAAAAATAGTTGTTGATCATAACTTTTTAGTCAACTAGTGGTAGTTGTTTGTTTGTAATTATAGCACTACTCTTATGCTTTTTCTTCTTAAATGGCATATCACATGTTTGCAATACAATCATCTCATTAGATAGTGTTCATTATTGTAGTGACTGTTATGTTTCCGACATCACCCGAAGGCAACAGAAGGAAACGACTCACCACCAACGGTTTCTGTGACGTACGTTACGGGAAAGTCCGGATTTCTCACATATAGAACATATCCATCCGCCAATAAAAAAAAAAAAAAGAATAGTCAAAGCCAATACTAAGCAGATTTTATTATGAAATCAGTGTTTGCACGCGTCATTTACACACAGTGTACAGGAAGTCAGTAATGTCTACTCGTTATAATTATACATCCGTGTGTCTACTTTGTAATTGTCTATGTTACCGTTTAAAGCAGCAACCCAGGGAGAGCAGGGCAAAAAGGTTTAAGAAAAACATATGCGCTTAATTTCAAGAGTCTGGGATTGATTGTGTCAAAGAAGGTGAAGCTTCAAATGAGCAGTTCAGTTCAGGGAACATTGTGTTCACTTAAGGCTACTGTTCAACCTCCAGGATGTTGTAGCCTGAAGCCCTGCAGTAACTAAAAACGGACAGCAGAGAGAACTGGAGACCCACCACTTAAGGTTTCTGAAAATCGGCGCCCCAAGTTAAGCAGTGGGCTTCCTGGGGTTAGTTTTATACACTTATACACTGACCTTGTGCCGAACACCCACCAACGACTTGATGCTGCAGTTAAGTCTCTGCAATGTTTGACACAGTTGTACTGCCAACAAGTGACTTATGGGCCCCTGTATTGCAAGTGTGTGTGTGTGTGTGTGTGTGTGTGTGTGTGTGTGTGTGTGTGTGTGTGTGTGTGTGTGTGTGTGTGTGTTGTAGGATACAGTAGCCTATGTGTGTTTTTGTGAATGTGAATTCACAAACATTGGGTTTACTGTCTCTGTTGTTTTGTTGGCAAATACAGCAATTGGCCTGCACAGGGCCCGAAAACCCAAGTTTCACTGTAAGTCATTTGGTATTTGGTAATTTGATTAATTGCAAATTTGTTAGGGAATTTGCAGCACAATAGTAAAATAGAAACTGTGGCGGATCCTGCTAATCAGCTAATCCTGAGGCCCTGTGTTAGAAGGGCTCTAGGTCAAAATCTAGTTTTCTAGTTTTATCTCCAACAGAAAACACTGTTCACAAACTGCTCCAAACAGCTCTATTGTAGTCCAGCCTTTACTTCCGTGACAAACGCTTGTCACTTTGTAACACACGTTATAATGCTCGCCTAGCTGCTAGCGTGGCACGCCCTCATACTGTGCAACTAACTAGCTAGCAGTGCTTACCTAGTTACTGCGCATGTGCGACTCAACAGAAGTGTAATGCCTCACTCGGTAGCTAAAACGGAGAGCTCAACACACAGGGTGAAAAGAGGAGCTGCAGCAATGTGCAGTACAACAAAAATATGGTGTTTTGGGAAAATTAAACCACATAAACCTATTCTGGTACAACCTCTAAATACAATTATGAACCTGAAAATGAGCATAATATGAGGACTTTAATGAATGCGTTTATTTCAGTGGTGTCCCACATTTTGGCTTGAGACCCCATCAAATTAAGCATTGCCAACTTGCAACCTCTCATCACAGTGATTTCGACTTCTAAGATTGTTTAATTTAAATGTGTTAGAGGTAAAACTATCTAATACTGATATTTCACAAAAAGACAAAGATTAGGCTAAAGTCTGAAAAAATTAAGATGAATTAAAATTTGTGTAACAAAACAATTCCTATTCTGTCCTATCAATCATCTTATGGCACCTCAGATTGAACTTGTGACCAACTGAACTGGTTTATACAGTATATGCTCACATGGTGCAAATCATTGCCCTGGGTCCCACTGTTTAATCCTGCCATGGTTGGTTATTTCCTGAGGTAATGCGTTTGTATGTGTGTCTGCGTGCATCTAAAGCTATTGTAAGCAATAGCTGTAATCATGCAAACATGGCATAAGGGTATACTTTCATAACCTGTCTGAGGCTCTATGTGGCATGTAAGGGAAAGACAGATACCCCCCCCCTCCACACATACACACACACACACACACACACACACACACACACACACACACACACACACACACACACACACACACACTTATACACCACATGAGGTGGGAGACTGAGGTCTCATTGTCCCTGTCATTAAACCAACACCTACAACCAGCACCTTCGGCCCCCGCACTTACGCAGTTACCACGACGACAAGAAAACTGAGCATTCTTTCTCCAGTTGCCCGGGTGACACTAATTATAGGGTGTGGGAGGGCTCACGGGACGGCAGAATTCCGGAACAACCATAAAGACGAGGAGAGAGGCGTTCAGGGACGCCCAGTGACGAACAAGGGCTTAGTTATACACACACGCCACTCCCTGGAGTGTGTGTGTGTGTGTGTGTGTGTGTTTACGAGCAACTCGCACAGATTCCCCAGGGACACGTGTGCATGCCTGCCCTGCATGATAATTACTGCGAGGAGATCACATTTCAAATGTGTGTGCAAGGCATGCATGTGTGTATATATATATGAATGTTTGTGTGTGTGGGCACTTGTTAAGGGTGATTCATTTTGAATGTTTAAGAGGGATCATTCATCTCAATGTGATTGGGCATTATGTTGTGTGCCTGTTAGACACAAATCAAGATGTAGAACGTTTTTCTAAGAGTTGTATCAGGCCAGATCTCTCTCACACACATGTCCCATGGCACAAACCAGAAACACCAGGTCAGGGGCTACAAAGCAAGGGCAAAGGAAAAAGCCCAGTAAAAGAGCAGGGGGAGTAGAAAAGAGGGAGCTGACTGGATCAAAAATAAAATAAAGGCAATGGAAGCTGAGGAGGAGAGGCTGAGAGGGTCAGAGTGGTTGAATAATGTACAGAAGGCCGAAAGAGATTATAAGAATATTGACAATGAGACAAATGTATATATATATATATATATATATATATATATATATATATATATGTGTGTGTGTGTGTGTGTGTGTGTGTGTGTGTGTGTGTGTGTGTGTGTAAGAGAGAGAGAGAAGAGGGGTGTTTGTGTTTTGTGGGACACAGGAGACATAAAGTGTGTGGTCAGAGCTTACAGTGAGTGTGTCAAAGACAGGGAGAGTGTGTATTGTGGCATTAAGTAAGAGCAGGGAGAGTGTGTTAAGGCCTTCTACTGGCATAGGAGGAGTATTATCTTTTCAAATACACAGCAGACATGCAGGTCACAGTGGGAGGACATTTAACAGGGATAAAAACAAAGATCAACAGCATGGAGAATGTGAGCAGTTGTCAAAAGGTCAGCATAAGTCTGAAATAGTATCCATATGGGTGAAAAAGGAAGACATTATTTGAGGAATATAAAGTGAGTGCATAGAAATGAAATGCCTTTTTTAAATTTTTTATTTAAAGCAACACTATGTAACTTTTCCCTCTTTGGTCCCCCTACAGGTTGTCTCATTGGAACTACAGCCGCACAAGCTGTAGTTCCAATGAGACAACCTGTAGGGGGACCAAAGAGGGAAAAGTTACATAAGCCGCTTTCCGACCGGAGGGATTTTTGCAGTTACTAGAACATAAAATTCCTAGAACCCTTTTTTTCTCGTGTTCCGACTGGACCAATTTGGGGATTTTTAAGTTCTTCTGGCGTGTTCCTGTAACTCTTTCAGCTCCTACTTCAGGGCAGGGTTTTTTTTCTTTTCCCTTTTCAGCATATGAACCTAGGTCAACGAGGGTCGGGTTTCCGGTACAGACAGACCAACAACGGGACAATTTTAATATAATTCGCCATCTTATTCATCACTAAATTCACTTCTGACAACTTTTTAGGCGAGAAACCAACTTTTTAGATTTCGAATATAGGCAGTCTTGCAAAAATTGATGCCGAATTGACAATTTGCTTCAAAGTTTTCGGAGTTGAGAAGCTCCATGAAGTGAGGCGACAGCCAGCAGGCGCCAGTCATACTCAGAGACCCCGAGGTAAGCTGGAGGTCTCTCAGACCGCTCTCGTAAATAAGAGGCTTTTATTTCGCCGTTGACGGTTCGTTTGTTTAAATATCACAACACATGTCCATCATAAGATTAACGGGAACCTGTGGTTAACTGTCTTTTTGGAGTTAAACTCCACAAGCGTGTCCTGCGGGCTTGACAAAACTCGCAGGCCAGCCGTCACTCACACACACAGTCACACACACACACACACACACACACACACACACACACACACACACACACACACACACACACACACACACACACACACACGTCCACAGGCAGGCAGAGGCGGGGGAGAGAGAGATACCCGTTTCTCTTCGGGAGACTTGTTTAAATTATGACAAATATGCTGTACATTAGATTTAGTATTTAGTTCATACTTTTTTTGGTGTATTTGTTTTCTGATTTTAACGCTATAGACCGTTGCCGTGCTTACATCACTCCCTTACCCCTCCTACCAGTCCCTATGGCCACTTGGCCAGTGCGTATGCATCCATCCATCCATCCATCTTCATCCGCTTATCCGGGGTCGGGTCGCGGGGGTAGCAGCTCCAGCAGGGGACCCCAAACTTCCCTTTCCCGGGCCACATTAACCAGCTCCGACTGGGGGATCCCGAGGCGTTCCCAGGCCAGGTTAGAGATATAATCCCTCCACCTAGTCCTGGGTCTCCCCCGAGGCCTCCTCCCAGCTGGACGTGCCTGGAACACCTCCCTAGGGAGGCGCCCAGGGGGCATCCTTACCAGATGACCGAACCACCTCAACTGGCTCCTTTCGACGCAAAGGAGCAGCGGCTCTACTCCGAGCTCCTCACGGATAACTGAGCTTCTCACCCTATCTCTAAGGGAGACGCCAGCTACCCTCCTGAGGAAACCCATTTCGGCCGCTTGTACCCTGGATCTTGTTCTTTCGGTCATGACCCAGCCTTCATGACCATAGGTGAGGGTAGGAACAAAAACTGACCGGTAGATTGAGAGCTTTGCCTTCTGGCTCAGCTCTCTTTCGTCATAGCGGTGCGATAAATTGAATGTAATACCGCACCTGCTGTGCCGATTCTCCGACCAATCTCCCGCTCCATTGTCCCCTCACTCGCGAACAAGACCCCAAGGTACTTGAACTCCTTCACTTGGGGTAAGGACTCATTCCCTACCTGGAGAAGGCACTCCATCGGTTTCCTGCTGAGAACCATGGCCTCCGATTTAGAGGTGCTGATCCTCATCCCAGCGCCGCTTCACACTCGGCTGCGAACCGATCCAGTGAGTGCTGAAGGTCACAGGCCAATGATGCCATCAGGACCACATCATCTGCAAAAAGCAGCGATGAGATCCCCAGCCCACCGAACTGCAACCCCTCTCCACCCCGACTATGCCTCGATATCCTGTCCATAAATACTACAAACAGGATTGGTGACAAGCGCAGCCCTGGCGGAGGCCAACTCTCACCTGAAACGAGTCCGACTTACTGCCGAGAACCCGGACACAGCTCTCGCTTTGGTCGTACAGAGATTGGATGGCCCTGAGAAGGGACCCCCTCACCCTGTACTCCCGCAGCACCTCCCACAGTATCTCCCGGGGCACCCGGTCATACGCCTTCTCCAGATCCACAAAACACATGTAGACTGGTTGGGCATACTCCCAGGCTCCCTCCAGGATCCTTGCGAGAGTAAAGATCTGGTCCGTTGTTCCCACGACCAGGACGGAATCCGCATTGTTCCTCTTCAACCTGAGATTCGACTATCGACCGAACCCTCCTTTCCAGCACCTTGGAGTAGACTTTACCGGGAGGCTGAGAAGTGTGATACCCCTGTAATTGGCACACACCCTCTGGTCCCCCTTTTTAAAAAGGGGAACCACCACCCCGGTCTGCCACTCCTTGGGCACCGTCCCAGACTTCCACGCAATGTTGAAGAGGCGTGTCAACCAAGACAACCCCTCCACACCCAGAGCTTTAAGCATTTCTGGACGGATCTCATCAATTCCTGGGGCTTTGCCACTGTGGAGTTGTTTAACTACCTCAGCAACCTCCACCAGGGAAATTGATGCCAATCCCCCCCTCATCCTCCAGCTCTGCCTCTACCATAGAGGGCGTATTAGTCGGATTTAGGAGTTCCTCAAAGTGCTCCTTCCACCGCCCTATTACCTCCTCAGTTGAGGTCAACAGCGTCCCATCCTTACTGTACACAGCTTGGATGGTTCCCCCGCTTCCCCTCTCCTGAGGTGGCGAACGGTTTTCCAGAAGTACCTTGGTGCCGACCGAAAGTCCTTCTCCATGTCTTCTCCGAACTTCTCCCACACACGCTGCTTTGCCTCTTTCACGGCAGAGGCTGCAGCCCTTCGGGCCCTTCGGTACCTTGCAACTGCCTCCGGAGTCGTCTGGGATAACATATCCCGGAAAGACTCCTTCAGTCGGACGGCTTCCCTGACCACCGGTGTCCACCACGGTGTTCGTAGGGCTACCGCCCCTTGAGGCACCTAAGACCCTAAGACCACAGCTCCTCACCGCAGCTTCAGCAATGGAAACTTTGAACATTGTCCACTCAGGTTCAATGCCCCCAGCCTCCACAGGGATGCACGAAAAGCTCCGCCAGAGGTGTGAGTTGAAAGTCTGTCGGACAGGGGCCTCCTCCAGACGTTCCCAATTTACCCGCACTACCCGTTTGGGCTTACCAGGTCTGTCCAGAGTCTTCCCCCACCCCCTGACCCAACTCACCACCAGATGGTGATCGGTTGACAGCTCCGCCCCTCTCTTCACCCGAGTGTCCAAAACATATGGCCTCAGATCAGATGAAACGATTATAAAATCGATCATTGACCTTTGGCCTAGGGTGCTCTGGTACCAAGTACACTTATGAGCATCCGTATGTTCGAACATGGTGTTCGTTATAGACAATCCATGACTAGCACAGAAGTCCAACAACAAACAACCACTCTGGTTTAGATCAGGGAGGCCGTTCCTCCCAATCACGCCTCTCCATGTGTCTCCATCATTACCCACGTGCGCGTTGAAGTCCCCCCAGCAGAACTATGGAGTCCCCGACTGGAGCCCCATGCAGGACTCCACTCAAGGTCTCCAAGAAGGCCGAATACTCTGAACTCTTGTTTGGTGCATATGCACAAACAACAGTCAGAGTTTTCCCCCCACAACCCGCAGGCGTAGGGGAGGCGACCCTCTCGTCCACTGGGTTAAACTCCAACGTAGCGGCGCTCAGCCGGGGGCTTGTGAGTATCCCCACACCCGCCCGGCGCCTCACACCCTGGGCAACTCCGGAGAAGAAAAGAGTCCAACCCCTATCCAGGAGTATGGTTCCAGAACCAAGACTGTGCGTAGAGGTAAGCCCCACCAGATCTAACCGGTAGCACTCCACCTCCCGCACAAGTTCCGGCTCCTTCCCCCACAGAGAGGTGACATTCCACGTCCCCAGAGCCAGCCTCTGCTGCCCGGGTCTGGTCCGTCGAGGCCCCTGACCTTCACTGCCACCCATGTGGCAGCGCACCCGACCCCAGCGGTTCCTCCCACAGGTGGTGGGCCCATGGGATGGAGGGATGTCCGCCACGTAGCTTTTTCGGGCTGTGCCCGACCGGGCTCCGTGGCAAACCCGGCCACCAGACGCTCGCTGACGAGCCCTCCATCTGGGCCTGGCTCCAGACGGGGGCCCCGGGCTTCCTCCGGGCAGGGTCACTTCATCCCTTCCTCGATTTTTCATAGGATTTTTGAACCATTCTTTGTCTGGCCCCTCACCTGAGACCACTTTGCCTTGGGAGACCCTACCAGGAGCACAAAGCTCCAGACAACACAGCCCTCAGGTTCATAGGGACACACAAACCTCTCCACCACGATAAGGTGATGGTTCCCTTGCGAATGCAAATGGGAAAAAAACGGTTTTGGGGTAGAGTAGTTAGTAGATCTGTTTAGAAGTGGACTTTTCCTATAACTACGTTCCTGTAACTACTTGGTCGGAAAACGGCTATAGTGTTGCTTTAGAGAGCTCACATTCTCACCAGCATGTAATGTCTTCCTTTTTCACACACACACACACACACACACACACACACACATAACATTGTGATGATGACCATACGTGATTGCAAAAAGTGAGCGATTGTGGTGTTATTACGGAAACAATCACTCACTGGAGACCCTCACACATGGCAAAGTCTGATGCACTGAGTAAACACACACAAAGCCACACACAATCACACACTCAAACAGGAAGGCAATAAGAAGCCAGCTGCAAAGCATAAAAGAAAATGTTACCTTTATCACATAAACACTATATGTATTGTTGTTGTTGTTTTTTATCACATAAACATATGCATTGTTGTTTTTTATAAAGGGGCATCTAGGGATTGTTAATTGTAGAGGACGATTTATGAGAAAATCTTATGCAACCAAATTTGAAGAAAAAAAAAAATGAAGAAAGTAAATAAATGTCTTAATCGAGAATTTGTGACAGGCAACTTCAGGAAAAAACATGAACAGGTTTGTTATATGTTGTAGGAAATGTTCTATTTTAACCCTGTTGACCAAAACAGGGGAGGAAGACAATTGTTTTAATGGCACAGAGTGTTCATTGTTTTATATTTCAGAACGTCTTCAATCTCCGCAAGGGCCCTAATTTTTAGCAGATAAACCATATGTGTGTGTTTTGGCAAACAGAGGAAATGTTGACAGGATAAAATCATTATTATCCCACCTTTCTGTGCGAACAACGTGCACATGCATTGTCTTACAGATGGGTTGGAATTGAGGGACACTGGGACGTCAAACTAAAAGCTTTCCATGTGTGCCAGTAAGCGGGGAAATGAGTTCCACGCCACACACACTTCATGCATTTCTTCCAGATCATGCCAATTCATCCCAAATGTAGAGGGAGAGGAAGAGAGAGAGGGAGGGAGGGATGGAAAGACCTTGCACGGAGTGAATGATGTCAATAACACACAATGCCTGAGGGGTGAGGGCTGGGTAATTGGTATGTGTGCATGTGTGTGTGTCCGGGGGTGCTTGCCTTACAGTTTCTTTTGTGTTTGTCTGCCTTTTATTTGTGTCCACGGGTGGCAAAGGACACGTTGTCATGCTCCTTCAGCCCTGTCCTTGTGACAGGCTGTATGTGTGTGTGTGTGTGTTTGCATGTGTCTGTCTGAACATGCGTGTGTGTGTGTTTACTATGTGCGTGCGTGGATGTTTGTCTGTGAAATCCTGTGCGTGCCACTGAGACTGTGTGAGTCGGATTGTGAGAACACAAGTGCATGTCTGTCAGAGGGTATGTGTCTGGGAGTTTACTGCTGTACCAGCAGGACTCAGTAGTTTCGTGTCGTGTGTATAAAGTGTGTGCTTATGTGTGCGTGACTTTTAGAGTAGGCTATTAGAGGGATATTTGACTAAATTGTATTATGTATTATTAAATTCTAAGGGAAGACTAAAAATACAATTCAAATAATATTTGATATGATATATATAATATTAAAATACTAATACAATTACTATTTAAAATAATATTTCAAAACCACATTGAAATTATGTTTTATTTTTGAACAGGTACAATAGCTGTTTAATACATATATGGTCCTTCATTCAGATAGCTTTTTACAGTCTCTCCTTCCTCTCCATCGCCAAACTGACCTTACTTTTGACTTCGCTCATGCTGCTGCTGGCTTTCAGTCTCGGCAGTGTCCCCTCTCGTCTTTTTTCTCCACCACGATTCCAAGACTCAAAACTCCTCCCTGCTTTTCCTCCATCTGTGCTCTGGCCTCTGTCTTTGTCTGTGCAGGCAGGAGAGGGTCGCAGTGTGTTTGGGGAGTTCAAAGAGCGAGTAAGAGGTACCCGGGTTTGACCATGGAGATGGTAATGCTTGTTCCCTGGGGGAGTTAGTCTCTCCATGGGGTTGGGAGGAGACCTGGAGGAACCTTGATGAGACGCTAGGGATCGCAGCCCAAGAAGCTCCTCTTGAGCTTGAGACAGGGCAGCAGTCAGCTCCTCCCTCTCCTCACACTCTTTTCTTACTGTCTCCTGGAGTAACGCCACCTGGAGGAACACCAAGTAGTGTTTCAGAAAGTCATTTAGTGCAAGTCATCTTTATTGAAAAAATATGTCCTTTCCTTCAAGCCAAAAAATTATAATTTCATATCAGTCTAAAGAAATAGTTAAATGTTTTGGGAAATAAGTCTATTCGCTTTCTTTCAGAAAGTGAGATGAGAAAATCAATATAAACTCATGTCTGTGAGGTAAGTAGAGAGCTGGAGTCAGGCTGTGTTTAGCCTAGCTTAGCATAAAGACTGAAAACTTAGAGAAACTAGCCTGGCTCTATCCAAAGTTTAAAAAACACACCTACCAATACCTCTAAAACTGACTTATTTACAAAGCTTGTTTGTTTAACTGGTACATTAACAGAAATGTAAAAATGTCTGTTTACATTTGTGAGAACACTATAATACTAACTGGCATAATCAAAGAGACTCGGTCAACAAGACCCACACAGGAAAGCTACCCTAACACAGTCACAGTGATCCAGTATCACCTTCAGAACAGGAAAGCAAAAAATACATAGATGCAATAATCACAAATTAGATTAGAACATAAGATGTTGCACACAGAAATATAGCATACAGACACAAGCTGAGTCTGTAGCTTGTTGTGTCTGTATGCTGTATATATATATATATATATATATATATTCATTCAGATGTAGATATGTAGATATATACACACATACAGTATGTGTACTTTTTTTCCAGAATCACAAAACAAAACACACTAAAATCGTTTGTGCTGGGAGGTTACCATGTGATTCATTATTTTGTCCTATTTTGATCTTTGATCTTAGATCTTAGAGACATAGAGCCTCTCTCACTGAATTTAATCTGATTAAAACAAACTACAGCTCTTGTTATGTGACAGCCAGACAGAAAAAGGAAAGCTGCTCACTTCAAGTGACGAGCCAAAGTTTAAAAAATAAAATAACAATACTGTTCTTGCAGGGCCCTTTATAGCTTTCTCATCACTTGCATGCATTTCCTATCAATATGGCGCACAGCCTTAAACACTGCTCACTAGCTCATTTAATTACAAACACGTGCCATTTAAATGGTTTACGTCATTTTGACCATCTGCTGTTTGATAACAGACACGTGTTGTATGCATCCCTAAATGATTGGGTGACAAACTTAAATACTAGACTTTAACAGACACTTAATTAAAGAGTCAGTCATTAGCTCTCACATTTGGCACATATATGTTCTTTTAAAACAACACAACACCGTAGCTGCTGCTAAGCAAGTAATAATTACAGAATAATGGTGAATGCTAAAACATAGTTACATAGTTACAATGGCTTAAAGTAATAATCTTGAAGATTTTCATTTAAATAAATGTCTGTTAAGTCACTATCTACGTATCACCAAATGAGGTAACACAATGATGATTGAGCCTATGGTCCACTGATGAAAGCAAAAAGAAAATTATACTGCTGTTGCTGCTGTTTACATTCCTCCTCAACGGCAACGTGACGTCATGACTTTGCGTAAACATACACGGCACTTTCCTAAAGCCAAGAGGCGTGTTATCTGTACGCATTTTCAGCTGACCCTTACACGGATTTTCGGCCTTTCATACGGCGTCAATTCACACGCAATCGCAAGGTAATGTAAGTCAATGGAGGCCAAACGGCGTTGATAAACGCGAAATAGCGAGTATGTGTCTTTATAACACGCAAATTACGGCATATGAATTGGCGTGTCATACATACACCACTTCATGAGATCAGTCTGTCCTCCTTATACAAATTCAAAAAATGCACTACACTATCGCACGCAACTGTTTTTGTTTTGCTTTGTGTTTATCTTGTGTAGCATAAAGGTCTACAACCACATTTTGTTGTGCAACTCTGTGCTGTACAATGATAATACATGAACCTTGAACCACGTAAGAGGAATAATGTGTAATTTCTTCTAACCATAGATTGTAAATTTAGTGAACAAAGCTTCTGGGTGTGAGAAGTGAAGCCAATGTGGAAGTGCCTTAAACCTGCATTCTATCTAATTTCCATCTAGGGTGACTCCACTGGTTGCAAAAAGAACTCAGTTTCTATAGAAGTCTATGGGAAAATGACCCTACTTCTCACTTGATTTATTACCTTAGTAAACATTTTCATAATGAGTTTATGGTCTCAATCGCTAGTTTCAAGTCTTCTTCAATACAGCAGGATTTACATTTTTGTAATTATGGTCCTATTTATTTTAAAATAGACGATAAAGCAGGGGATGCTTTAGGGGCGTGGCTACACACTGATCTGTCAGCCAGGACCAAGAGGGTATGGCTGCAGCCTGGAGACCTCCCATCTCATGCCCTCCCGTCTCATGCATGGGCGTGTCCAACGGTAAATTCAGATGTTCAAAATACGAAATCGCAAATTATTTTCTAAATGAAGTCACGGTTAAGTTAGTGAGCATGATGCAATTAATTGAACGCCGTTTAAACTCTTAAGGCCGTTATAGACCAACCAAACGGCCGACCGAGAAAGGGCAGTTGGACTGATCAGTCAACCCGAGTTGGTCAAAAAAATGCCTGGGAACACACCAAAGCGACGAGACGTAATACGTACATAACAGGAGGCGGTGCTAATCTGTATTGTCGCCACAAAAAATGAAAACTGGCAGCTGATTGGACGAACGCGTCACGTGCGTCTCGCTGCTGCTTCCGGATTTTGGATTTTTCAACCAGCCATTAATGGTGACTCAGAATACAATCTCATATTGTACTAAAATAGTTCACAGAAACTTGTTTCTGAAAACATTTTAAGGCCATGCAGTTGCTGACTCTGTCTTCATTTCAAATCAACAAAGGTCAGTTTAAAAGATTTTCGTCAGATTTTGAAAGGCTTAGTCACAGTCATCACGCTTGCCATTTCCAGGTGAGTCCCGACTGCCCTGTCTCCGACTGAGCATGTCAGGTCAGCGAAAATGAAGGCTGACAGCCCCTCCAACGGACGACGGCACAGAACACACCGAACAGACTCGAGTCACTGACCTCGCCAGACTGTCCAATGGCCGATTATCGGCCCGGTGTGTAGCTGCCTTTAAATTAACGATAGCCATACATAGCCTATAGTTGGCAGATTTGTGGATGTTAATGTTGTCTCCCTGATGTAAAAACATTTTTTATTAATGCTGTATTTGCAAATTCATAACAGTAAAAAAACGCACAAGTGTAACATCAAAACGTATGCCAAGTGAAAAACATTTAGCTCAACAATGAAGCCACCCACATAATACTAAAATTAATACACTTTTACAATTATAACATATGAAACCACAGAAGAGTAGGCTACAATAAAAAGGTTTTCATGCCTACCATTAGAAGGGGATCTGATATCTAAAATTTAAACAAGCGGAGGTTAACCAATATTTTATTATAGGCTAAATCTTTTTAATCTTCTATAATTTCGAAAGCTGCATTTATGGATATGAAATTTGATAAGAAAAAATAGGATTAATATAAAATAGTGGTTAACCTCATCCTTTCTGAAATCATAAAACATTTAAAACTGCATCAGCGTGTTGTTTTTCAGACAACAGCAATGACCAGTGCTAGTTTGAGTCTTTTAGCTCATAGGTTTAGCGGCAGACTGTTGTACGTCCCGCTGTTGGAATCCTCTACAGTGAAATACAGTCACACTACACCGTTTAGCTGTCAGCATTTTAGCCGTGTTTAATCCAGTTACTACTGTAGCTAATGGTAGGCTAGCGTTACCTGCTGTGTAACGTGTTATTAGTGTTTACTAGCATGACATGCAGCGATGTTTCTGTTGCCTAACATCTGTTGTGGAGCATCAGAGCGCAATGCAGACATTTAAGTGGGACCGTAATGAACATGCGCCGTGAACAGAAAATTGTGTTGCCTGTATCAATATATGTGTGGAAAGCGGTCACACAACAGCTGAAATGGCATACTCCTTCATAGTATCCTTCAACAAAGGAGGAATGTAGCACAATATGGATGTGAAAGCAGTTATAATTAGCCTATGTGACAATAAAATTTGTTTTTGGTTAAAAAAATTTGTGTGGCATCCTGTTGTGTTCTTTAATCCCCCAATGTAACCCAAGTAGACTTTATATTTCACAGTTACTGTTTTTCGTCAGATCATTTATAGATCTCGACATTTCCGACCGCACTTGAAGGCAGCTTCATTTCACTAAGAAAGAGAGAAAGAAAAGAGAAGAGCGAGACAGATCGACTGTGCTTTGTTGTTTGGCAAACATTCATCTACATAAACTCCTGGGCAGTTCATTGCTTGTGTTTGGTGTTTTAAAACTTTCTTGTGGCAGCAATAGAGACAGTGATGTTTCCTGTTTCCTGTACGGGACTCTCACACTGCCTCAAAACTGACTGACAAGTCTGATCACATGACTGTGTAACGCAGCGTGACGTGGGGTTGCGTTTCTCTAAAAGTTGAGTCGGTCTCAACTTTTTGCCACAGGCCCGCTGCGGTTTTTTGCGTGTCCCCCCTGCGGCACCCCCCGGCCCCAACCTAAACGCACTACCCCCATTCAGAATGAATGGAAAGACCTGTGTTTTTGCCACAGGTAAAACTCCGCTGGATGACTCGTATGAGAAGGGTTGAAAATCTGCAACTTTCCCTCTTTAGCGTTTAGCTTAGCGCAGCACCATTGCAACCATAAACAACACTGGCTTGGCCGTGTCATCCTCCCCAGAACATCTCTTGTCAAAAATAGTCACATCCGGTTGCAAAAAACAAGATGGAGATGCCCATATCGCCAAACTCGAGGCTTCAAAACGGCACTCCACAAACCAATGGGGGATGTCACGGACGGTACGTCTACTAATGTTATGTCTATGCTTCTAACATGTAAAGCTTCCAATGTATCGCGAGGCTAACATTGATGTCAAATATCACATGAAAACTCTTGAATTATTAAACCTAAATTACCAGTTGAATAAAATGAAACTAAAATACAGTAAAATATGAATATTAATAAATATTCTGATAATGTTCTGTTAATATTCTGACTGGTTTCATCAGTTTCACCAGTAATCTGGTCATGGTCTGATATGTGAGTGATACTGTGTGAACAGGTCCCTGTTGATCTAAAAAATATGTTGCCATAATGGTAATGGGCGTTGTGTGTGTTTCTAAGGGTTAAATACAGTATGTATCTCTCTACTGCCAGGTGCTAAAACACTGTATGCACGTGTTGCCTCTGTGCGTGTATGTCCAAATCTGGTCCTGACTTTTCGGTGAGGGAAATCCCCAATGATGAAAGAAATATAGTAAATGTGTGGATACTCTCTTTTTACGCTCGTATTTTGCGTATGGTTTTCTTTTTATGTCTGTAATTGTCAACATGTGTGTTATGTGTTAATAGGTGCCTATATGTCACAATATCCATGTTCCATGTGCAGTGTGTCACGCCTTATTTTGTATTCTCACAATAATTGTATGCAATTATTGTGAGAGTGTGTGTGTGACAGTTTGCACACACGTGTTTGGCCACTTCCTTTCTGTGTGTGTGTATGCAAAACTTGGAGTGTGAGTCTCCTTCCTCCCTGTTTATATGCAGGCATGGGTTAGATCCTGGGTGTGTGTGTGTGTGTGTGTGTGTGTGTGTGTGTGTGTGTGTGTGCGTGTGTGTGCGTGTGATGTCCTGCATGCCAGTCTAGCTGCAGAGAGAGACAGACATCATTAGGGGCTCCTAGTGAGAGCAGAGTTACAGGGCTATTAGATGGAAGTCACATGCAGACCCACAGAGCCCCTGCTTTTAATCTAACACTGTAAACCACATTCCAGCGGCAACACACACACATGCACATACACTTATGCAGAAAACACAGTGAAACACCCTAATCAACGTACAGTACACAGATATGATCTTAGGCTTGCATTTGTAGAGACTAGCACACCCAAATGCAGTTAAACATATCCTATCCCAAAACGTGTCCTATGTGTTATGTGTGTGTGACCTCAGTGCTGTTAGTGGGAGGTTAAAGGTCAGACGTCGTTTCCCCCAGACAAAGTGACCTTTACCCGTTGTCCTGGTCCATATGCAACAAAGCTGGAGGGGGAGGGAGACAAGATGGGACAGAATGTGTGTGTGTGTGTGTGTGTGTGTGTGTGTGTGTGTGGGGGGGTATGAAACCTCCTGGACTTCTTAGAAGAAGACACAGGACTTGGCTTTTCAATC